>NW_027529526.1:761106-784082 GCF_008692635.1 Crocuta crocuta | reverse complement strand
TCCTATCTTGCAGGATCCAGGGAGGCGATGTGTGCAGAGGGTGCCTGTGAAGCACTTCCTCGATTTTCCGTGTCCTCCCAGCCCAGCCTCTTCTGGCTGTGCAATCTCTGTCGGAGAGGCTGTGCAGCCTCTGTTGGAGGCTGGAGCTGTGGGGCCTCAGAGCCTGGAACCGGGTGCAGAAGAGGGAGCCTGCAGAGAGGCGTGCGGGGCTCCAGACAAGTGGAGACTTCCTAAGGTCACAAACGGGGAAGAGGCTGCTTTTTGAGACAGCGAGTGCACCGTCCTCATGGGAGTCCAAGCGAAAGCTGGAGGACCACCTGACCCAGCAGCGCACAGATCCCCGGCCTGGTTGCAGGCGAGTCCGGGGTGTAGCTAGCCTGGCAGGATTACCTCAGGCAGGACACACTGGAAAGAGTGTTGGGGTCCAGAGACCTGAGTTACTGGCTCCTACCTCGGCTGTCTGCCTTAGAGACTCTCAGGGCCGTGGTTTTCTCATTTGTCTAATGAGAGGATTAGACTGGCTCAGTGTTTCCTGGTGTGGCTCATCACCTCTAGCCCAGGAAGCACGATAGACTGTGGCCTTCCCTTAGTACCGGGGACTCAGAATGTGCTTGGGACAACTGACCTCTCCCAGCTCCAGAATCACAGGCTGCAGTTAGGGGCAGCCTCTACACCTCACAGTGGCCACGAGGGGGCAGCAAAGCCCAAGCAATGCCAATCCTCCATCTGGCTGATTTGCCTTTCTTGGCTACCGAAAAGGGCATAGAAACATAAGCTAAGCACACTTGGCAGTCAGATCTTGATTTCTAAATGCTATTCTCCACAAAGAAAAAAATAAACCTGAGCTTCTTGGAGAAATGGCTCATGGCAGGCATGGGGCAGAAAAATTACAAGGTAGGCCCAGAATGTTTTGTTGTTTTGAGGAAGCCCAGGCTTGCTCAAGAACTGTTGGAGATGTTTCTAAGGGACACAGGAACCAGCTCAAGGGGCCTCTTCTGGCTAAGTCTGAAAAAGAAAACTGAGCATCAAAAGAAATACTAGTGGTGATATATTATGATATAATTGAAAGAAACCAAAATCTGCAAGTCCGTTTCAATAACAAAAGGCTAAGAGTGTCATTACTCAGATACATACAGCTCAGCTCTAGGCCTCTTTCTTTGCTAGGCAGGCATAAAAGGGACTAGTTCTACATATGTGATGTCATGAAGTAGACACTTCTGGATAGAGACCTAGACAAGGTCTTCAAAACCAGTAGCTTAAAATCCTGCAGTGACCCACAGTTATGTTTGCTCACCAATTTTTTTAAATTAGGAAATTGCACTTAAATTCTAGATTTCCAGCTTCTCTTAAAAACCAGGCAGTCTGCCTTACATTCCCACATGGCAACGATCGGCTAGAGCAAACAGAACTCAGCCAGTTCAGTGGGCTCTGTGTTCTGCAGCTCACCAGAGTCCCCACCAGAGCCCCATGCACGGATTTGTCACTGGCCTGACCCCCAGGGGCACTAGAATTCATGTCTACTATACTTCCTCAGAGAGGAAGTATCATCATTAGAAGACAGACATTTCTTAACAGAAATGGGAGAATGAAGAGGCGACCTCCCACTTATAAAGATTAGATTTGAAAGGATTCTTCCTGGACTTCAGAAAAATGAGAGCATCAAAGTTCTCTTTCCTACACCTAGAGTGCCCCCCCCCCCCAATTTGTCATACAGATGCCTCTTCTTTACTTCCTTCAGGATTGAGGGAAGAGATGGTCTTGTAAAACAGAAGAAGAAAGGGCTAGAACTGAAGTAAGACCATTCCCTAGGGTTAAGAAGTTTTCCAAAAAGTCAATAGAAAGCTTTCTGATTAATGTGTGAAGAGGGGAGCTTTTTGAAGAGAGGCCGCATACAATGATGAGGTAGAGTTAAGGGGCAAAGTTAGGAACAGAAAGAAGGACTTAAAGTTCTTAGATGCTGCAGAAGACCCTGGTGGCTGTCTACCCAATCCTTCTCCTCCCCTTTTGATTAACAGAGCTCCAGTTTTCTTCAGGCAATAATGTGCCCAATCACAGAAAGTGATCATAACTGGCCAAGCCAAACTGACAGATGCTTTGCGTGTGGTGCACAAGGGTCCGGTTCTGTCCAATGAGATGCAAGATGTCGGCTGGAGGATTCTGGAAAAGATTTTTCTCCAAGGTAAAAGAGATTCGTGTGCAAAAGAAAAGTTCCCTTTGCCATTGTTCTTTCTGCTTTCTATTATGAATGCTGTCGTGTGAAGTGATTCTTAGAACTGAAACAGCCATTTTGCCACCATAAAAAAAAAATTCAAACCCGGCTTATATGGTCAGCTAATCTGTGACAAAGGAGATAAGAACATACAACAGCCTGGGTGGCTCAGTCAGTTAAGCCTCTGACTCTTGATTTCAACTCCAGTCATGATGTCACGTTTCCCAGTTGGTGAGTTCAAGCCCCGTGTCAGCTCCATGCTGACAGTGCAGAACCTGCTTGAGATTCTCTTTCTCTCCCTCTCTTCCCCCCCCCCGCTCTCTCTCTGTATATAAAGAAATAAACTTAAAAAAATGTATATAACAGGGAAAAGACAGTCTCTTCAACAAATACAAAAGAATGAAATTGGACCACTTTCTTATACCATATACAAAAATAGACTCAACATATACAAAAATAGACTCAACATGGATTTAAAAACCAAATGTAAGACCCAGAACAATAAAATTCCTAAGAGGAAATATAGGCAATAATCTCTTGGAATTCATTGTAGCAACAATTTTCCAGATCTATCTCCTGAGGGAAGGTAAGCCCGCAAAGTTAAACAATTGGGACTATGCCAAAATAAAAAGCTTCTGCATAGTGAGGAAACTATCAACAAAACAAAAAAGCAACCGACTGAGTGGGAGAAAATACTTGCAAATGATATATCTGATATGGAGTTAGTATCCAAAATAGGTAAGGAATTTACACAACTCGACCCACACACACAAAACCCACAAATAATCCAATTAAAAAAGTGGGCAGAGGTCCTGAGTAGACATGTTTCTAAAGAAGACATGCAGATGGCCAACAGATACATGAAAAGATGCTCAACATCACTAATTATCAGAAAAATGCATACCAAAACCACAAGTTACCACCTCACACCAGTCAGAATAGCTAGTACCAAAAAAGATAAGAAATAACAAGTATTGGTAAGGATGGAGAAAAAGCGACCCTTGTACACTCTTGGTAGAAATGTAAATTAGTGTAAATTAGAGAAACAGTGTAGAGGTTCTTCAAAAATCTAAAAAGCGAAATACCATATGATCCATCAATTCCACTACTGGATATTTTCCCAAAGCAGATGAGAACACTAATTCAGATATAGCACTATATTTATTGTCACATTATTTACAATAGCCAAGATACGGAAGCAGCCCAAGTGTCCATCAATTGACGAATGGATAAAGAAGAGGTGGTATGTATACACAATGGAGTATTACTCAGCCATAAAAGGACTGAGTTCCTGTCATTCACAACAACATGGATGGACCCAGAGAGAATTATGTTAAGTGAATTAAGTCAGTCAGAGAAATACAAATAGCACGTGATTTCAATTACATGCAGAAACTAAGAAACAAAACAAAGAACAAAAGAAAAATAGAATCAAAGAGAACAAGCTAGTGGTTGTCAGAGGGGAGGTGGGTGGGGAGATAGGTGAAGCAGGTGAAGGAGATTAAAAAAGTACAAATTTCCAGTTATAAAATAAATGAGTCATATGGATGAAAAGTACACCTGGGGACCTATAGTCAGTGTTATAACAACTTTGTACAGGGACAGATGGTAGCTACACTTACCGTGGTGAGCATAGCATAATGTGTGCAATCGATGAATCACTATGTTGTACACCTGAAACTAATGGGTCAACTATTTTTAAAAAAAAAACAAAACACCTCAAAAACCCACACGCTGAGGAAGGTTGAGTAGAGGATAAAGGATGAACAGAAGATGGGCTTTGATGATAATATTGACTCAGCTCTAGGATGCCCTGCATCTGATTTTCTTGTCAAGAAAATAATAAATGCTCCTACCATTTAAGCCACTGTTCGTGAGATTTGCATCCAAAAGCACTTCTAGCCAGTACAACTGCTTTTTCCAAGGATTAAGGGGGCATTGTGCTTGCTGTACAGCTGAATGCCTTTAGTGATTCTGCCTTTAGTGATTCTGCCCTTCACAAAGCATGGGTAGGGGCGTGTAGAACCTAGGGACACAGTGTAATGGAAGCATGGCTTGGTCCACATTCACTCCTTCATCAGTGCCCATGGAGAGGTGGCAGCATCTTACTGAGAAAAGAAGTCTGAGTGTCCTAAATGGTGGTGAGCCAAGAAATGAGTGATGGCCCTTGGGGCAGCTCTAAGTGGTCCGAGGGCCGTTGTGGCTGCATTGCCAAGCAGACGACCGAAAGAATTTAAGAGGAAAGTCTCCTTTTTCCGAATGAGAAGCAAGCTTAAAATATGAGGGAGGTTGATGATGCCAACTGGTAAGAAAGTATAAAATAATTATTAGTATGCAGTAATCTACCTACAGAGCATGAAAACCACGCCAGAGGACTCAAGTTTCAGGTGTGACCACCTGCTGAAGAAACATGGCATGTGATCACAGGCCTTTACACCCAGTGTCAGCTCTTGGTGATATGTTGGTCTGTATTCATTTCTTTTCTTATTTCAACATGAATGTGTGATCTTGTTCAATGTATTTGATAGACCAAAACATGGTGTGTGTGTTTTTTAATTTTTTTTCAATGTTTATTTTTGAGTGTGAGAGAGAGACAGAGTGCAAGCAGGGGAGGGGCAGAGAGAGAGGGAGACACAGAATCTAACGCAGGCTCCAGGCTCTGAGCTGTCAGCACAGAGCCCAACATGGGGCTTGAACTCACAGACCACGAGATCATGACCTATCAGACGCTTAACTGACTCAGCCACCCAGGTGCCACAAAACATGGTCATTTGGAGCCAATTCAGCAAGGTGATCTCTCTCTCTTGGGCCGCTGCCAATATCCTGCCATTTTAATTCTGGAAACACTGAGGTCTAAAAAATCGAGTATCTTAGCCAAGGTACACATACCGATAAATGGCAGAGATAAGACATGAACCAAGATCTTTCTGTCTTCTCATAGATCATATTGCCTCTCTGATGAATCATTTTACCTTAAAAGTTAGTTCACGATCAAAGAAGTCTTGCTACTCTTCTCAGTGACGCAGTACAAGTATGCTTCCCAGAGGTTTTACCGGCAATGCCTTAACCAATTTCGGTAGCACGCCTAGCATACAACACTCGCTCAACAAATGACTTGTGGGTATAATTCAGACCAAATAGCAAGTTGGAGGCACAATAAGACAGAGACAGAGCAGGGGACGGGGTTCTTCTGTTATTTTCCAAATAATGCCCTTCTTTTTGTGATCCAATCGCGTCTGGACTAACTATGTGCCATCTACCATAACTACTGGAGGTAGTATAGACCAGTAATGATTAGGAGCAGGGCCTTCGGAGCAGGATTGCTTAGGTTTGAAGCTCTGCTTTGCCACTTGCCAGCTGTGTGACCTCCAGCAAGTTTCTTAACACTTGGTGCCTCAGTTTCACTATCAGTAAATGTAAAACAAGTTTATTCAACAAAACCTACCATATAGGGTTGTTATGACAAATAAGTTGGGAAATAAATGTGTGATTTGTAGGCTAGTGCCTAGGAAACAGTGAGAGGCACTTAGATGTTTTTTCTCTGTCTATCTGTAACTTGGCCTAGAGTAAGAGAGGGCCAGGTTAGCATCCTGGTCCCCATCTCCAGACTGGAATTTTTTTTTAAGTGTATTTATTTTTGAGAGAGACAGAGCATGAGCAAGAGAATGGCAGATAGAGAGGGAGACACAGAATCTGAAGCAGGCTCCAGGCTCTGAGCTGTCAGCACAGATCCGGACATGGGGCTTGAACTCACAAACAATGAGATCATGACCTGAGCTAAAGTCGGACGTTGAATGACTGAGCCACCCAGACACCCCTGTAAATGTAAAACAAGTTTATTCAATAACACCTACCATATTGTTATGATGAATAAGGTAGGAAATAAACATGATTTGTAGACTAGTACCTAGGAAACAATTAAGAGGTATTTAGATGTTATTACTCTGTCTACCTGTAACTTGACCTTGAATAAAAGAGTGCCACCTTGGCATCCAAGTCCCCATCTCCAGACTGGAATTAAAAGCCCTGTGCCTGTCTCCCTTCTGTTCCCCTTTACCAAAACCCACTTCTTCTTTCTCCCCACTCCCCCTCTGCAGGAAACTCAAATTCCCCAAAGCACCTTTGCTACTTGCCCTATTCAGCGTCTACCCCAAGGTACACAACCCCTGAAAAGGTTCACCTCCTAGATCACTTTCTCTGTTTCCAGGGCAACTATTATTCAGTTCACTTCCATTTGGCTTAAGCCCCATGTCTCAAGCAAAACTGATCTTTCCAAGGTCCTCAGTGATTTCTGTCTAGTCAAGCAGCTTCTGTTCTCATCTTTATTGCTGTTTTAGAAAATTTGGGTTCAAAGACACGCCCCTACATTCTTGAAATGTCTTTGCCTCTTTGACAACATATATTCATAGTTTTCCTCCCACCTCTACAGCTGCCTCCCTTTCCTCTCCTTTGCTGTGCATTCTACTCTCCCCAGTCCTGGCCCAAATTCCTCCTTCTCCAACCCTTCTTTGGCTTAAAAAAAAAAAAAGTACACAAATAATACACGCACGCATTCCCAAAGTAGACAAATGAAACAAAGCCTGACCATAAGGGGAAACATGAAATGTCCTTCCATCACTGCTCACCATCTGCTTCCTGAACAGAGGCACTGTGGACAGCTGGGTGTGCAGAGCAGAGAATGAGAGTTGCCCACAATATCTAATCTCCCCTTCATCTTCTGTTATAGAAGGTCCCAGGAGTTAGATTACACTTGCCTCCCTTGCAGCTCTGTGCATTTCTGTGACGGAGTTGTGGCTCACGGTGACAGAGTGGAATTAAGCATGTACAACTGCAGGGACTCTTCTTCTGAGGAAAGGACATTCCCTTCTCCTTCTTTTGTCTCCCTTCTACTGTTTGAGAGCCAGAACCAGAGCAACTGCCTGGGACCCTCCACTATATGGAGTTTTTCCCCAAACCAAGCAATCTGTGATGCCCACTAGTTGTCCTACAGTACAACTCAATTCTTGACATTCTACCCAGAGACAGCATCAGAGCCCACAGGTAAAGGACTCAGGCCCATGAGACTATGCCCACTTCAGATACCACCTGCAAGACCAGGCTGTTACCTGTGCTTCTGATCGACTGGCTATAAGTTGGAGGTTCCCACAGCTCCTTCCTTGGGTTCCATTAATTTGCTAGAGTGGCTCACAGAATTCAAGAGACCAGTCTACTTACTAGATTACTGATTTATTACAAAGGGATATAACTCAGGTGGAACAGACAGGTAGAAGAGATGCAGGGGGCAAAGTCATTGGGGGAGCTCTCTAAGTTCACCACTCTCCCCAAATCTCCACATGTCAATCAACCGAGTAGCTCTCCAAACGCCATCCTTTTGGGGGTTTTATGGAGTTTTCATTAGGTAAACACAACTGATTAAATCTGGCTATTGGGAATTGAACTCCATCTCCAGCCTCTCACCCCTCCCCAGGTGGGGGTGGCACTGAAAGCTCCAAACCTGTAATCACATGGTTGGCTCCATGGATAACCAGCCCTCATCCTTAGGTGCTTTCCAGAAGTCACCTCACTAACATAATGGCATTACCATCCTAACAATCACTTAGGAAATTGCAAGGAGTTTTAGGAGCTCTGTGCCAGAAACAGGGGCAACAACCAAATACAAATTTCTTATTAGAAATCACAATATTACAGACCCCAAAATGGGAGCTGTGTATGGAGGAAAACAGAAAAAGTTCCAGAAAGTCTGAAATGCTGATGAGCTTAGAGCCAGCATCCCAGTCCCATACATATAGACATATATAGAAGAAGAATGTATATGTTTTTGTGAACTGTTGTCATTTGGGATTTTCTCTCTTATACCCAAAATCGACTTACCAGCTCTGGCTATATATTCTTCAGAATCTTTATTAACAAATGTATCTTTTCTTTTTCATAAATGAATCCACTATGGTCTGTGGCTGGCTTCTTTATTGAGCAATACATCCCTCTGACTCCCTCCCCTCCCACATTTAATTTATTCCTACAACCTGTTGATTCTCCTGTTAGCCCTTGATCTCTCTTCTCCCTCACTGCACTCACTTTTCCCAGGCCACCATAATTCCTAACTAGTGCCAACTGATTATCCCGCTTCCAGTCTTGCCTATAGATAGAACTAGATCAGTCTTCAATCCATTCTTCACCTAGTGTTCAGGACAGTTTTTTTTAAAGCACACACCAAATCGTGTCAATCCATACTTAAAGCCCTTCTGTACTTTCCTGACTTGCATAAAATGAAATTTAAACCCCTTAATGGGCCCACAAAGCTCTGAGGGATTCCCTCTTATGCCCACTTCTCCAACTCCATCTTGGTCCAGGCTATCCTTCTCTTTGACCACATCCATCTCTTAGTTCCTTGAAAGCATCTTCCACCCTATCATGCCTTTTGCAGCCTCCATAATAAGAAGTCTGGAAACATCCTTTCTACAATACGTGCCCCACTGGTTCCTTCTGATCACTGCTAAAATGTCATCTCCTTGAAGAGGCTTTCCCTGACTAGCTTTGCCGCCTATCTCCCTGATGGCCCTTATGATAATCTGTAATCGTCATTGGCCTTCACTGACTTGGTTATTCTCTTCCTCTTCCACTGGACTATAAGCTTCCTGAAACCAAGATTCTGTGTTTATTTCAGGCACCCCTCTAGCCCCAGGAACAACCAGAGATCTAGACACAGAGGATGCATTCAATAAACATACTTTTCAAATGAAAGAGCCCTGACTTATAGTTAAGAAACCTTAGTTTAAGTACCATCTTTACTATTTACAAATGGTGTCAACTTGGGGAAATCAATCAACCTTTCTGAGCCTATGTGCAACATGGAAAAAATAAATCCTGCCCTGATTATCAAATAGGGATTATTGTAAAAATCAAATGAGATGATGTGAGGTAAAATTTTAAAACTGAACAAATATGAGGGGTAATTTACTATTGGGCAAGGAGAACTTGGGTGAACTTTGTATGAGAACCTACTTTCTCGAACACTTGTACATAAAATAGATCTCTGTAAACTAGTCTGTCCAATGCCTTGTCGGTAATTAATTATTGTTCACTCCCAGTCATCTCCCTTTATAACTACAGCTTTCAAAGGGGAGTTTTCTTGGGATACAAACCTTAGCACTACTTAATCATCAATCCCAGTTTAAAAAAAAAAAAGTCCTTTTGACTTGAGAATGAGGAGTTTAGTGACAGCTGTTAGTTGCAATGAAACTTTTTCCTAAGAACAATAAAAACTCAGCTCTCTCACCCCTTGATCTGCTTTATTTAGTTTGTTAGTGATTGCTGGGGTGTGGTATTTACAGAAAAGTTTAGGAAAGTGTAGGGGGTGGCCTGTCCTTTCACATAGGGATGCCTATGTGGTGTAAATAATCCTCTTTCCATCTCAGTCTAAACATGGTCCTAAAACAAGATGTTTGTGCCAAAAAGAATTCCAGGAGGCATTATCCCGGGGGTGGGGGGTGGGGTGGGGAGTAAGGATGAGTGGGTTAAATAATAGAAACATCAGTCCCACGGAGTTCAGGCAGGGGGTGGAGTGCACACTTTTGTTGCTTTGGATTACCAAAGAATGCATTGAAACTTCACTTTTCCTCCTCATAAGCACCGTATTGGGGCCGTATTTTTGCCATTTAAACTATACAGAATGTAGTCAAGTTTTCTCCTGCTCAGCACATCTATGCAAACAGATTTGGATTTTAAAAAATGTTTAAATAAAAGTTTTATTCGGGGATAATTTTATATTTACAGAAAGAGCTGCGCAAATAGTACAGAGAGTTCCCCTATGCTGGGCACTCATCTTCCCCAATGTTGACACCTTACCTTGCTGTGGTACGTTTGGCACAATTCATAAACCAATAGTGATACATTATTGGTAACCAAAGTCAATGCTTTATTCTGATTGTCTCAGGTTTTACCTAATGTCCTTTTTCTGTTCCAGAACCCATCTGGGATACCATGCTGCATTTAATTGGGTTTGGTTTTACACCAGCACCAAAAAGTCTTTTTTCTTTTCTTTTTAAAATCTTTTTTTTTTTACATTTATTTATTTTTGAAAGAGAGAGCGAGAGACAGAGACAGGGTATGCATAGGGAGGGGCAGAGAGAGAGGGAGACACAGAACTGGAAACGGAGAGGAAGCACAGAGCCTGACTCGGGGCTTGAACTAATGAACTGTGAGATCATGACCTGAGTTAGATCTAAGTCAGAAGCTTAACTGACTGAGCCCCCAGGCACCCCCGTTTTTTAGCGCCGCTCTTTTTTTTTTCTTTTAATGTTAAACCATCAACTTAAAATCAGGGAAATGTTTTTCTTTCTAAAGAGTGTAAAGTCACAGACTTATTCAGGTCTTTGCCAGGAAAACCATTTCCACAGTTAGTTAATACTGTCTTTCCGAATTCAGATGGTGAGGCTCTGGCTAAAGACACTTTTCAAAGGAGAGAGAGTAAATACTCACCGAAAGAACCCCGGGTTGAGGCTGAAGTTGGTAGTGAGCTGGGGAAGAGGTGAAGGTTTGTGTTCTGTGGCGCCTCTGCCCTTTTTGAAAAGTGAATGTGCTTGAATCTGTGTCATCTGGATAGCTGGGGGGATAACTCAGCCTCAGTTTCTCATTCTGTCACGTGCAGATGCTGATAACTCCCAAGCAGGGTTGTAGCAAAGGTTCCATGCAAAGTAAACGAAAACTTTAGCATTATCTCAGCATTATCTCAGCACGCTAGGACTTAGTAGCCATTGTTGTTATTCTTTTATATTAGAGAAAGGAAAAGGGGCATTTTGGAAACGTTTTGCTCAGTGGCTGCTTGTTTTAACTTATTGCCTCCAGGCAGAAACATCTCCTCATAACATGAATGTCCTCAAACATATTCCAGAAACATTCCGCCCTCTGTTCTTTCCTTTAAGTCTTTCTTGAACTGACGTAGTGTATGGTTATCTCTTCCTGTCCCATTAAAAAACATACCATCCCTCAAGGTTCTGGTCACCTTTCCCCATGAAGCTTTCCCAGATGCTCTCAGTGCTCGGGAAAGGGGATAATCAGATAGATCTCCAAAGTCTGTTTCCTCATCTGTAAAATGGGATTAAAAAGTCATCATGTAGGGGTGCCTGGTGGCTCAGTTGGTTAAGCATCCAACTCTTGATTTCAACTCAGGTCATGATCTCATGGTTCATGAGTTTGAGCCCCAAGTCAGGCTGAGTTTGCTTGAGATTTTCTCTCTGCCTCTCCCCTGCCCACTCTCTCTCTCTCTCTCCCCCCCCCACTTTTAAAATAAACTTAAAAAAAGTCATAGCATAGATTAAAGAAATGATACATATAAAATGTCAATCTGCATCTAGCGTATAAAAATACTAATAAAATAGCCTTTCTTTTAGATAGTAGCAATAAGAATGAAAAGAAGAATAGAAAATCTATTAAGGACTTAATAAGGGACAGGCCTTAGTGGTTGATTCCTTGTATGGAGAGAAGATGTCAGGAACAGCACTTGGGTTTTCAAGCAATTTTTTTGAGCAAGAGAAATAAAGGAGTTAGGAGTAAGCGTATTTCGTTTTGCTCTGCTTTGTTTGAATGGAGTGTTGTAACTAGCAAATGTAGCACTTCGTCCTGGACGTGTGGAATTTAATAAGTGTTGAGGACCCTCAAGGCCAGGTATCCAAATCCTGTTGACTATCTAGGCGTGGAACTGAGGAGAGAGATCTTTGAGATTGGGACTCCTCAGACAGATGTTCACCAGAGCCAGAGAGGCGATGTCACTGGCGTCGCTTGTACAGGATGAAGCAGCAAGGGTTAAGGATAGAACCTTCGAGGAACGTGGACAGTTAAGGGAAAAACAGAGGGCGAAGAGTCCCAGCTGCTCAGGCAGCTCTGGGCGCTGAGAGACATCTGGCAGTAACTAGAGGGAAACAGCGGAAAGAGATGTTTTAGGGTATGTTCGGGGAAAGCGATAGACTCGATCATGTTTAAATGCTCATAGGAAGGTGCCAGGTGAGAAAGATGGATGGAGGAGGGGTCACTTCAGGGAAGACAAGAGCTGACAGAGGCGGGGATGAATGAAGGGTGTGTGGAAAGCATGTATGGTGGCGGCTAAGTCTGTAAGTGAGGCTCTAGGAACGTGCCTGCTAGTTGCCTGCCAACTCTCCTCTTGCAAAGCACTTCATGTTTTTAAATAAGTGGTTCTCAAAGTGTGATCTGGGGGACCCCAGGAGTCCCCAGCACCCCTCCAGTGGGATTTTCCAGACGTTGTATGTGTCAAGGTATCTCCTTCTGACAGCTATCAGAGTCTGTGGTTACAGATTCTGTGTTTCTTAGAATTTTCTAAGATAGTGGATTTAGACTGATGTGCATTTTTAGTGATTAACTCAGTTTCTTCTCTCAGTACTTCTACCGTGCTCTTACTTGTTCTCTTCGGTTATATCTGTTATAACATCAGTAACCTCATTATCTTCCATTAATTATTGTTTTGAAATCCCAAGTTTTCCTTGACTCTGTGCCAAAACACAAGAAGTAAGTACACTCTGTTGTCTTGTTTAGCGATAAATATTTTAAAACTTTTTGAAAATGTTCTGTACTGTAAGATTCCCCCCAAAAGTGCTATTGCTTTAGAGTTTTAAATTTTAAAGTAAAAGAAAATGTGTTTGTCATATGTGTTCTAATACTTAATCCCCCACCTTTCCCTGCTCCCACTCTGTCTGTCTCTCTCTCAAAAATAAATGAACATTAAAAAAATTTTTTTTTAATTTTTTTCTTTTAAAAAATTTTTTAAAGAAAGAGAATGTGTCCAAAGTTCTCTCTCCCCTCAGCTTCAAGGATGTCAGTAATTTACCTTTATTGTCTTACATAACAGACAATTTTTGGAGAGTATGTTAATTCCAGTGAAATTGCACTATCATTTTGAAACCAACCATTGAAGTTTAAAGAAAGGTATTGAATTTTTAAGACATGGAAGTGATACATTCTTCAAGAACTAGAAATTGTTTGTTAAAAGCTTTCAGACTAGAGATGAAAAGGCCGCTCATGCATCTCACAGAATAAGTTAGCATATTGCATTATCTAAGGAAGTACACTCAATTGATAGTAGAGACTAATTAAGTAATAGAGACTAATTAAAACCCTGTACACTTGGCATGGCTGGATGAAAAGTCAGTAAGAGAAATCACGACAGTGCCACCTTCTATTAAGAGAGTAACTCGTCAAGGAGAGAGTTGATTCGTTGTTGCTTTATTAACAACTCATCTGCAAAATTGTGCTTTTGCTTAGAAGATGGACGAATCTACAGAAGCTCCTGGACTTCCTTTCCTGCTTGTGTTTGTTTAGTATTCACAGCAACTAATCATCAAAGAAGTTACATGAATTCTTGACAACGAGCGCAAGGATGGATGAAATATTCAAAGTGTTGACTGCCTTTTTGAATCTCATGCTTTATCCTGGAGCAACTCCACTGACATTTTTACGAGCAGTGCAAAAGCAACTCTCAGTAAAACTGCCAACACCACAGCACAAATCAAGGGAATGGTGCTAAACTATACTAGTGGTCACTGCCTTCTCTACTGTCTAATCCTAAAGAGAGCCAGTTTCTCCTAAGGATGTGTCTGATGGCAGGAGGTAGGTGGGGGATGGGGGATGGGCTAAAGGGGTGATGGGAATTAAGGAGGGCACTTGTGGTGAGCACTGGGTGTTGTATGTAAGTGATAAATGACGAAATTCTTCCTGAAACCAATTTTACCGTAAGAGTTAACTAACTAGAATTTAAATAAAAACTTGAAGAAAAACAAAGAAGAATGTGCCTGATGGGCCAGTAACAATTATTGTCATTAAATTTCAACACTTAAGTATAAAACATATAATTTTTTTTCAATTTATTTATTTTTGAGAGAGAGAGCATGAGCAGAAGAGGGGCAGAGAGAGAGGGGAACAGAGGATCTGAATTTGTTCCGCGCCAACAGCAGAGAGACTGATGGAGGCTTGAGCTCACTGATGGTGAGATCAAAACCTGAGCCAAAATCGATCGCCCAACTGACTGAGCCACCCAGGTGCCCCTAACATATATAATCTTTGAATATTACGCATGATGAAATGAGAAGTGTGCATAAAGCACTTCTGCTGCATACTGAAGTGTGATGATTTCTTTTCAAGGACTAGAACTTGTGTGGCTTTTTGAACTAACCTCATTTTTTGTGGAACTCCATCTTTACTTGAAAGAATGACTGACAATAGTCTCTCATAGACATTTTCTCAAAAATGAATGAAGTGAGCCTTTTGTTTGGAGAAAAAAACAATTTGTCACAATAATAAAAATTGAGCTTTCAAATACAAATGTAAAGTTTGGAAAACTTGTCTCTACCACCATGAACTTGACAGCCTTTCAGTACTTAAAGACTTTTATGATGAGATGGGTGGTGATATGAACAAATGTGTTATTTGATAATACATGAAAGTGTCAACATTTAGCATATCTGCATAACTCAATGAACCAATATTTTCCAAATGACCAACGCATGATGTTATAAATCCATGCATGGGTAAAATATCCATTCAAAATGCAAGACAGACCAATAGATTACAGTGTGTCAGAGTTGGAAAGTTCACTGATAAGATTTTAGATTCCAAATTGTGACTAACCTTTAAATAAATACTATCACTTGTCAAGTTTTGCTGTTGTATCAAAGAATAGCCACAATTATCTAAGAAAGCTGTATAAATCCTCCCTTTCCAATTACATATCTATATGAAGACAAATTTTCTTCATATGACAGAGTGAAGAAATAGATAAGGTGGGGGGGCTAGGTAGCTCAGTTGGTTAAGTTCCCAACTTTGGCTCAGGTCATGATCTCACAGTTCATGAGTTTGAGCCCCACATTGGGCTCTGTGCTAACAGCTCAGAGCCTGGAGCCTGATTCAGATTCTGTGTCTCCCTCTCTCTGCCTCTCTCTTGCTCGTTCTCTCTCTCTCTCTCTCCTCTCAAAAATAAGTGAACATTTAAAACTTTTTTTTAAAAAAAGAAATAGATATGAGAATCCAGTTGTCCTCTCTCAAGCCAACCATGAAAGAGATTTGCAAAAATGTAAAAACAATACTTCTTTATTTTTTGTTTTATAATATGTATTCATTTTTTATAAAATATGGTATTTATATTGATATTTGATGAAACTGTTTTAAAATGAAGTGATGAATAAATATTTTATTTTTCCTCAGTCTCAAACTCTTCTACTGAAAATGTAGATAGAGAAAGCCCATAGTTACAAAAAAACCTTTTAGATATTCAATGATTTTTAAAAGCATAGAGGAGTTTTTTTAATTTTTTTAATGTTTTATTTATTTCTGAGAGAGAGAGAGAAACAGCGTGAGCAGGGGAGGGTCAGAGAGAGAGGGAGATACAGAATCTGAAGCAGACTCCAGGCTCTTTCTCTCTCTCTTTCTCCCTTTTCTCTTTTTTTTCCTTCCAATTTGAACCTAGTCATTTATTAACTGACCAGATTACAAAAATAATCATGGTGGATACCTTAGTTCATCCTTCTAATAAGCCTATTGATCTGATTTTCTCTGTTGCCAGCATCCACAAAATGGGTAGTCCTTTTCTTCATTGCCCCTTGTGGAGAAGATAATTTGAAGGGTCATAAGAAGTTATTTGCTTCTTTGAAACGTTCTCCAACAATATAGATCTCATGAATCAGATTCTCCATGCAGATGATGCCATGTTTATTTCTGTCAGGGCAATTCACTTCTTGTTGATTTTGCTATAACCACGTTTGTAGATCAGTTGATTCACTGACCTCTGGTTTGTTCATGCTATAGATGGTTCCACAGTCCTCAGCAAGTTACCTGAAGCCTTGTTGAGCTTTACAAAGGTGCCATTGAATATCTGGCGAAGGCAAAAAAGCTGCAACACCTTTCAAACCTTTGGGCTCACACTGTGGATACCTCTGATCCTGATGACAAATGCCAATTTGGGTTCCGCAGGACCATCGAGGTTGCCAGCTTTTCTGGCAACAGAATCTCAGTTCCATCCATCTGCCTATATTCCTTGTGGTAGTGCTTAGCTTTTTCATAGATAAGCTTCCTCCTTGCCTTCTGAAGCATCGTTTGGGCAAACTTCTTTCTCAGATGGTTGATTTTCAACTCTGCGAGATTCCTTTGCTTTAAAAAAAAAAGGGGGGGGGTTCTTGGCACATCAGGAACTTTCTTTTTCTTCTCTTCTGCACCTTCCATGATTCCAGCTGGAAGAAAAGAAATTCTCTGTCTCCCTTTTTCTTATGTAAACCCTACTACCAACATGGGGCTTTAACTCACAACCTGGAGATCAAGAGTTGCATGCTCTACTGACTGAATCAGCCAGGTGCCCATTAACTTTTCTTAATATAGAAAAACTTTATTTACATCATATATTGCCTGTGGCATTATATTATGTAATACATTCATGTTGTATTAGGATAATATTGTTCACCACGAACTTTTTCATTTGCTCATAATTTTGACCATTGCTGGATTTTTAACTCTTCTAGCAGGTGAGTTATTTTTCCAATTTACTTAAAATTTTAAAAATGTTTTAATTGAGATTAAAAAACACATATAACATTTTCCATTGTAATCATTTGTACTTTGCAGTTCAGTAATGTTAGCCATATTTGCATTGTTGCACAAAACATCCCTAGAACTTTTTCATCTTGTAAAGCTGAAACTCTGTACCCATTGAACAGCTGTTTCCCCAACTGACCCCAACCCTTGGCAACCACAATTCTACTGTTTCTATGAGTTCGAATGTGTTGGAACTCATATAGGTGGAACCATATAGTATTTGTCTTTTCATCACTAGCTTCTTTCACTTAGCATAATGTCCTCAAGGCTCATTCATGTTTGGCATGTGACAAGTTTCTTTCCTTAAAGCTGAATAATAATCCATTGTGTGTATATACCTCGTTTTCTTTATTCATTCATCCATCGATGGACATTTAGGTTGCAGAATCTATTGTGAATGACGTGAATGATGAGAATGTGAATATCTCTTGGCTATTGTGAATAACGCCACAATGAACATGAGGGTGTCCCCAAAGGACTTTGAATGTAGCCACTAATCCATCCCCATGCCTGAAAATAGTTCTTGACGGTAAGTAAGAACTGTGGGCTTAAGCTAGCAGGGAGGGGAAAGTGGGCCACTCTGGTCAGGATCGCATATATGGATGGATGTCCAGGCAACGGTGGAGGGAAGGAGAAAATAGCTTGAATCACTCAGAGCAGAGTTTCTCACCTAAAAGGTTATATACCTACCATGGACAGAACACCATGCTAGGTACTTCCATATGTGTTGAGAGGGAAATATGAAGGTTTCTTGGATTAAGATAATTTTGACAATAATTTTTTTTTCAAGTTCCCAGGATCATTTCTAAATAATAATGAAAATAGTGATCACCAGTGTCAGGAACAGGCCCCGCACAGGAGGATATCAGAACTTTACATGGAGAGAGGGCTCATGGTATATGAATAGAGAATTAAACAGAACAGAAAAATTCAAATTTCAAACAGGATACAAATTATTGAAATTTAAGCTTACCAACTCCCCCCCCCCAACTATTGGGGTATGGGTTAGGATAATAAAGAAATGTGGGTCTGTGTGGCTGAGGCAGCAGAAACCAATCTCTGAAAGCACACAGAAGCCTTTATCAGGGTTCTACCTGATGTTCTTTACTCCTAAGTTGTGTTTAAGTTGTTTCTGTTGAAAGCTAGTCTTTAAAGAAATTTAGTTTCACTTATGAACCCCAGACTCTGTATCTGGGCTCCCAAGTCATGGCTATAGATGACATTCCTGAGAAAATCAATTTATACACAAAATACAAGATCAATTTTGAGCTTCCCTGGTGAATAGAAATTATATAAACCTTCAAGAAGGGAAAGGAAAACCATTATAAGCCTGAACAGCTTAACCTGACTTTCACTGATTTCTTTTAGTCCATCATTTCAGTCCTTAGAGAAGAAAGATTACTGCAGACTCAACTCGGTGGTACCACTTTACTGGAGCTACTTTCCTTGTAACCATAGAAAATATGGAAGCAGAAAAGGCACTGGCCTGAGTCAGAGATGGGTTCTAGTTCCAGCTTGGCCACTAAACAGCTGGGTGGCTTTAGACCTGTGCCATCCTCTCTTGCATATCAGCTTACCTTCCATAAATTCTAGTAGCACTTGGACTAGAAGCTCCATCCCTTTCAGCGCTGACATTCTGTGACTTAATGACAGATTTGACCACTATGTCCATTCTACTTTTTATTTGGCATTTGTTCCTTTGATACATATATACATATATAAAAATCTGTACAAGGTAAAAATACAAAATAAGTATTTCTTTATAAGTTATGCAATTAAACAGCTACCTTTTTAAAGTTTAAGAGCCATTGCAGAGAGAGAAAGAAGAAACTCTAGTCAATCCTTTATAGTCATTCACAATAACATTGGTATAGAATATCCATACAACAGATGTGTACAAAATAGTGTACAGTTCATAAAAGCTGTGCAAAGACAGCAAAGTTCTGTAAAGAAAAAAAAAATCAAAATCAAAGAGGTTGTGGGTTCTCTCTCTGCTTAGATCATGCCCAGTGCTCAAGAGTCTTGCAGGTCAGTGTAATCTCCCCAGAAATAATAAAAGGGCACAAGGTAGAGGGCTTGGTGCATATACTAAGGATGCAGAAATTACAAAGAAACAGCTTTGAAACACAGAGAGAAATAGAGTCTGACTCTCTCCTCAACAACTCACTTCTTTGCCCAGAGAGCATTTGGAATATAACAGAAAAAACTGAATATTTATGTGCCTTGGACCAGAAGGTGTATATGTGCATAATATTTTTAAAATTCATTTTTAAAATTCAGATATCTAAGGGAGCTGCTATGGAAAGACTGGGTGACCAGAGTGGACTTGGGTAGGAGGCCCTTCCACCTAAGAAGGGGTGGGGTGCGGGGTNGGGGTGGATCTAGGAAGTCAGAGGTCTTAGAGTTACATGCTTGATGTTGTGACTCCTAACTCTGTTTCCTCCTTCATAAAGAGTTTCCTCCCTTATAGAGTTGTTGCTTCCAAAGACCAGCAGGGCCTGGCTCACAGCTAAACCCAGGTTCCAGGAGGGACTGTTTAAAATAGCCTCCAAGAAGCAAGACAGGAGCTCCGGAGGAAAAGTTAAGGCAGGGACCAAGATCTAAATTTCACTTCCGTGGAGAGAGAGCTGTTGGGAGGTGGCATGGGGGAAGGAAACGGCATTTTGGGCAAGGGAAGGAGCTGGGGCGCCCTTGACCAGGCGAAGGTTCTGCAAAGGGAAGCGGCAGCGTCCAGACAGCGGGGACTAAGCGGACACGCAGACTGAATCACACCTCTTCAATTTCACAGCACTTCTAAACAGTCCTCGGGGCGCGGGAGGGCTTCTAAGACACGGTGATCTCCTCCTCTTCGCCCTCCTCATCCTCCTCGGAGTCGGAGAAGTCCGAAGGCTTGCCGGGGCTGCTGGAGTGAGCCGGCGAGGCAGGGAGCGGCCCTTCCAGCCGCGGGTCCCGCAGGTGCCGCGGGCCGGGGGACGCGTGATAGACCAGGCGGGGGCGGGGGCTGCCCCGGCCGTCGTCTTCCTCCTCGTCATCCCCTGGGCCCTTCTGGCCCACGTCGCTGAGGTCCGGGTGCGGATTGAGTTTGGTGGGGAGGGTCTGCTCTCGGCAGCCGCCGCTGGACAGAAGCTCGCGCTCCTTGGAGTTCCGCCACTTCATGCGTCGGTTCTGGAACCAGATTTTCACCTGGAGCCGCAAGGAGAGAGCAGGGGACGCGCAACGGTTATCGCAGGCCCTCCCCTCCGAGGGCGTGGGGGAGGGGCTCCGGCAAGACTACAGGCGCGGGGAAGACGCTCCGTCCCTCTCCCCCTCCTTGCCCGCCGCCCAAGCCCCGAGGTGAGTTCAGACGGTCGAGGAACTCACCCTCCTCACCCTCTCCTCAGCTCCTCTAGCCGGATCCTCACGCACCTGACCTGGCTGGGCGCAGGTGGGGGGGCGCTGAGCCGGGGAGAGATGGGGCGGGGACAGACGTGGGCTGTCCCGAGTGGCCTCAAGGAAGCTGGCTCGTGAGCTCATTCCCTCTCGAGACCTTACTTGCCCTGTCCCTGGGATGGGACCTTACGGGTTTCCGAGAACCCTCCCAATTGTACGATGCGTGGGGGAGGGGTGAAGTGTGGGGAGACCGCCCTCACTTGCGAGTCTTTCAAGCCCAACTTGGCAGCCAGCTTCTTGCGGTCGGGCTTGCTGATGTACTTCTGCTTCTGGAACATCTTCTCCAGCGCCTTGCGCTGCACGTCGGAGAACACGGCTCGGCGCAGCATGCCCCGGCGAGGCTTGCCGCGGGCAGCAAGCGGCCAGGAGAAGGTCCCCGGGATGGGCACGACGCTGCAGGACGCTGCGGAGGGGTGGGGGTAGGGGGTTGCGAGTGAGTGGGCGGCGTTCCTCCCCTCCCTAGCGACCTCCCTCGGTCTTTCTCTCTGATCCCTTCATCTCTTTAAAGCTCTCCTTTCTCTCCTCTTGGAGAATAGGCCAGGAACCTACAAACCTGCGAGACTGAAAAGCGCTTTCCGCCCAAATAACTTTCCCTTTCAACCAGGCAAACCCGGATTAGGTAAAACCACGGAAACACAGAAAACGGCCTCCACAATGGCCTGTTTCGTTTTTCCATTCAACAGTCTCAGGGGAACAGTCTCAAGGGAACAAACCTGCGTATATCAGCTAAAATAGCAACAGAAAAAGTTTTGCAAAAATAAAAATAAAATATCCAGCTGAGGCCGCTGGCTCTACCCCTTATGCTTTTATCACCTTGGTGGCTTTTGCATTCTTCAGATGAAAATGAGGTGCTTTACTGATTTGACAGAAGAAAATCCGCTTTGGATTTTTTTTTTTTTGAAAAATCCAATCAGCATTCATCTTTTTCATATTAATCTTTATTCCCCTCCCCCACAAAACTTAAAGAATTCGGCCCGAATACATGAAAAGTGGCAGCTAATTAGCACATTGACCGCTCCCCAATGGGTATTGGCATGATAAAAAGGGGGAGAGTTTTCCTTTAAGGGAGGGAAAAAAAAACCCAAAAAGAAACAGAGACTCTAATGAAGCGTGAATGGTAATTGTGTAGTAATGAACTAACAGAAAAAGACTGAGGACAAGCAGCGAAAGCCATATATTACTGGGACAAAAGAGATTTACACTTTCAAACTAAACACAACTGCGGGCCCAAGACCATTGAGAGAATACTGATGGCAGAGGCTTCTCTTCCCGGAATCATTTTCATTAAATGGACATGAAAAGCTATTTATAAAGCTCGGGTTGTTTTTGTTAGAGCATTGAGATGAGGGAGAAAGGGAGCAAATTCCATTATCAGCAGCAGCATGAATGGTGGTGGGGGGCTGTTGGTGAATTCTCTCTCCCCCTTTTAAAAATCAATTGCTTATTTCTTTCGCTGATATTTGGGAGTGTTGTGGTTTTACCCCCTCCCCCCACCGACCGTGTCCTGTCTCTCTTCTCTTTATAGGCTCTCCTCTGGCTCCCGAATCTTGACCGGGTGCTAACTTTTGAGCTATACTTTGAGGCACTACTGGGATTCCAGAATGAAAACCTCGTGTAATTTAAGGTGTTTCTCCTCTAGATTAGGACCCAGTTACGGGCTTCCCTCAGACTTATTTTAGAAGCTCAGGGTGTTTAAAAAAAGATAAGGCAGTGGGGGGAAGGGTATGAGAAGAGGTTGGGAAATCAGGTTGGAAATAGAAGGTTGGGGTTGTAGGAGGATCTAGTCCCCCTCCCCCTGGGCGACCCTAGGCATCCCACACAAGAGGGCACCCCATGTGGTCTTGTGAAAAGCCCGAAACCCTGAATGCGTCTTAAAGAGAAATTAGCCCCGGCTGGTAGGTGTCTCTCGGCGGCGTGGAGGGGCGAGGGCCGGTCTGTGTGTGGCTGCCCGGAGGAGCTGACCAATTGGTCATGGTGCTGAAACCTTTGTGGGGGAATCGTGGCCAAGTGCACTGACTCTGTGGGAAAACGGCGGCGTGAAGGGATGCCAACAGCTCCTCGCCGGGAAGGGAACCGCCTCAAATTGGGACCATGACAATTCCTGCTAATTTGTAGAGCAGGGAATTGGTGCAAAGTGTCAAGCAGTCACTGCTTGTGCTAAATAGGGCATCAAATTGGCGCGACGGATTCGTGAATGTTGTACGCCTCGCAACCTCTGAACCAGAGCATAACCCCGAGGGGTGGACGGAGAAATATGGCTTTCGGAGCAGGGAGCGACGGGCTGGGGCTGGGGCGCCGCCCCCAGGAAGGGGGATGCGACCTACCTGGGAAATAAGAAGATCTGATGAAAGGCTGGAAGGAGCCTTCAAAATAGGGAAAGGCGAAGGTCTTGGGAGGGACGCTCTGGAGTAAGGCAGGGGGTGTTTCTGGCAGAGGGCAAAGAAAGGAAAAGAGGGAAGGAGACAGAAAGGGAATTTGATTAGGTACTTGATTATTGTACAGAACATTGAATACATGATATGATTAACCCTTCAGCTGGCTTCAAAGGCATCTTCCTCAATGTCTTGACAGAGTAAAAGAAACCTTTTCCTAACATTATGCCATCTGTGGAGACCTTCCACCACCACCACCACCACCACCCTCCCCCCTCCCCCCACGCACCTCAGTGTCGGCTTCCTGTCCGGATTCTCATCCTAGGCACTAACAAGATAGGTAGTATTAGGGCGGGTAAGAAAAGAATTGTAGATCCATT
>NW_027529526.1:718046-761060 GCF_008692635.1 Crocuta crocuta | reverse complement strand
CCATTATACTAGGTAAGCTAGTAAATATTTTGTCTTGGGTTTGTAAAAACTGGCTTCCAAAAGTTTGAGGGCAGAAACACAACACGCCTAGGGGCGGACGCTCTCTCCGACTTCAGGTAATCAAGTTCATTCTGAGGGTGGGGCGAACCTGGAGGCTTTTCTTCCCAGGAATTGGCTGGACCTAAGCCTCACATGGCGCGAGTGGGGCCTCGGGGATCCTGCGTAAGTGTATGTGCGCAGATGTGCGAGTGGGTGCCCGCTGCATACAGGAAACCCGGGCAAGAAGGGCTCGCACCTGCCCGGCCCTCCGTGTTTTGCGCTCACTTACCGGTTCTGGGCGAAGAGGAGAGGATGGCGTTAACCCCAAACTTCAGAAACGTTGGCTCGCTGGCAGGGGAGGCGGCCGTCTGAGGTGAACCGTCCGGTCGGCTGCCTGGACCCGGGGAGCCCAGGTCCGAAGTCCCGGTGTCTGTGAGAGTCGCGGGGGCCCCCTGCCTAGGGGGCGACATGCTGGCGGTGGGTAAGCTGCGGGGCAGGTAAGCGGGAGGCCGGCTGATGCGGATCAGATCTTCCACCAGGAAGCTCGAGTGGCCGGAAAATGCCGACTGCAGGGACTGGGGCAGCGTTAAGGTGGGCGTGGGGCGCAAGAGGCTAGGGTACCCGGCGGGGGGCGCGAGGAGGCCAGGGAACATCATGTTAGGCGCGGGGCGGCGGAATAACCCTTCTTCCAGTGGCCTGAGGGTAAATGCCTCGATTCCCGCCCCTCCCGCCCCCGCGACGCCCTCTCTCTTGGGCTTAGCAAACGTCTCCAAGTAATGATCCCACTTGGGCGTCTGCGAGTCCTTCGTGGTCCTCCCGTCGAGGTGATGGTTTTATAGTGGCCCGCCCGTTAAAGCGCTTTGAAAAGTGACAGCTCTGACAATGAAGTTCAACAAAGTTCTCCACTCGAGCTTCATTCGCCGGAGGCTCTGGGCGTTCTGATTGGCGCAGGGGTGCAATTTATGATTGGATTAGTCTTCATAAGCATGGCCCGCACAATGGGCCGGCAACAAAGGCTGGCGCGCATCAATTCTGCATATCGACCGCCTCTTTGCAATACAGTGCGCCCCCAAAGCTCTCTCTGGGAGTTTTTGTTCCGAAGCAACACCCGGGCTAATTAAATGCCTATTTAGAAGTTTCAGATGACATCTTGCCTCATAGAAAAGGAATTATTTAAAGAACGCACTAAATTTATTTGCAGCTCCCCTGCCGAGTCTGGAAAATAAATCAATAAATATTCATAGAAATTCGTCTCCAGGCAATCAGTGAAATAGCCCTCCCCCTTGTGGGGGAGGGCAATGGAAAATTTCAAGTCAGTGAACATGAAAATATATACCCTTCTTCAGTCTCTAGCTGTATAGGTTACTCCAGCTGAGGCGTAAAGCAGATGTGAGGGGTGGGTAAATTCAGTGTTTGTGGGGTGCCAGTCTGACAACACAGGGAGATTTGGAATTAACGCTTTGTGGTTATTAGCTGGGGTCCATAAGGATGGAGGGGGAGGTCTTGATTTGAGTTATTTCGTGTAGGGAAACTAATTGAGTTTGAGAGAGTTGGTAGATAGCTGAGTGGTAAAATGTGTCTCCTTCAGCAACTCCCAGAAACTTGGGAAACGATTTCAGCAACAACTCTCTAAGGAGCACTCCGCAGCTCACCTGGGGGAGCATCAGAGAGGAGCAAAGCACCGGGGCTAAGCTTCTGGATTCCACTTGAGAAGCCTCAGGCCAGGCGACCTGAATGCTGGAAGTGCTATGCTGGCCCCTTTCCCAGCTCAAGGAGCCCTCAGCAGTTTCATTTGAAACTTATTGCCTGGACTTTTGAAGCCATAGCTGCAAAAGTTGAGATTCCTCGAGATAGCCCTACCCATTGCAGGGTGCTTAACTTGGTCAAAGTTTTGCAGCTTCTTAATTAACTGCAAATTTACAAACACCTGAAAACAGCCTGTGAAGAACGCAGTTCCCAAGAATGCTAGTCTAAGGTCAGGAGACCCTATGCTTACTCTGGGGCCTCAAAGGAGAATCTTCCTGGAGACAGTCCTTCGTTCTACTGGGGGGTTGGGCTGGGGTAATGCTGAACCTCAATCCCCCCGTTTCTCTGTTCGGCAAGATAACAGATGTGTTAAATGTCCCATTCATTTCTTTGGTGTGGCTGAACCTCCCCAAAGAGAAGTGTGCAGCCCCGCCAGGCCGCCCTGATCCTATTAACCATGAACTAACTGTCACCTTCAGCTGGTTTTCCTTTTTGCTTTTTAACACAAAGCTTTCTCAAAAATCTTATTAACCAGCTTTATTTCTCTCGATGGTTTTGTTCAGGGCGTTTTGTGTTGATGATCTCCATGTCGCTGCTTTAACCATTCAATAAAAGTGCATCTGCGATTTATATCACATTAAACCAGAAACGGAGCCCGCTAAAGCTCTCCCTTGATTCAAATTAAAAAGTTATTTAGGGCCAGGCTCTGGAGCCGAATTATAATGCTTTATGATGACGCAAGTATGGAGTTTCTGAGCCCAAGACTCCTATGGAGGTGTCCTGGCCAGGCAGGCTGTGGAAAACCTCTAAGGAAAGGAACGACTTTTAAATAAGTGACTATTTAAATACGCGAAATGCATTGCTCCAGTTAATTGGAGACCCCTGGAAACAGACGAGGGACGTGTGTGAACAACTTTCAAAGTTTCTCTGTTTGAAGTCTTGCAATAAAATGGGAGAGAAAAGCCTAAACTGTTTGAACACCTGCACTTTCATCTTGCTACAAGACAAAAGTTTTCCATGCAGTCAACTTCCCGCTACCCCTGTCCCCAGCTGCTTTCTGGAAGCTGGAAGATCCGCTCTGTTTTTTGCATTCTCTCCCTCCATCTCTTCTCATCTCTAATTTTCCGTCGGTCGCCGATGCCTCCGCCCTCCACCTTCCTCCACTTCTCCCTACCTTCCTCCCTCTCCCTTTCCTCCCCGCCTGGAGCGGTGGCCTGTTCCAGGGGTGGAGGAGAGCGGTAACTGCAGGTGTTAAATTACCCATCAGTGAAGCGCTTGCCGGGTCTTCCGGAAGATAGAAATAGAGCCTCCGTTTGCAGGGGTTTTGGCAGGGGGGGGAGTGCTCAGAACTCAAAGCTAGTCTGGGGCCCTCCGAGTGCCATCCTCTTCCCCAGGCCTCTTCTCCTGCTGGGGCATTTCCCTGAGTGTAGTTTTTAGTTATTATTCTGCAGATTGACACGCTCCATTGGCCCTTTACTACCACGCGCGCGCGCGCGCGCGTGCACATGCCTCCCCCGCCCCCGGGTCATTCTGCCTTACTATAGACTAACTGCTGCTAACTTCACAGCTTGTAAAAGGGGCCCTGACTTTTTTGGAAGGTGGGTCAACCCCTTGCTGAGATCCACGTGGACCTCGCCTCAGCGGTCCGTCTGCAGAGCCCCCTAAAGAATTCCTAAGGCGCAAAGAGGAAAAGCGAGGGCGGGGGGCTAGGGCTGGCCGCCCGTGAAAAGGCAGAATAAATCCTAAGGAAGCAAGAAATCGGACGAAAGGATCTTACTTTAAGTGATCTCCTTGAACGCGTCTTTTCAAACTCCGCGATAGCCTAAGGGGCTGCGCGGCGCGGCGGCTGCGGCTAAGACCTGTGACTAATGCCGTTTGACCTGAGCCCATGGGGTTTTGTGCGTCCTGCCATTCATTGTAATGTCGTTATCTTCAAGTTTGTTTCAAAGAAGTCGGTCACGTCCTGTCTCCCAGAGCTGCGCTGTTTATTTCTCTTTCAAGGGAAAAAACGCGAGTGGAAAAGAGAAACTCGGAGGCCCTGGCTGGCCCTAAGGTCCTTGCCGGTGCCGCGGGCGCTGCCGCTTGCTGGGGGAGGCTGTCGCAGAGCTGGCCGGGACTCCTGCGGCCTGCAAAGCCAAAGCTGCCGGACCCTCCCTGGGACCGCAGGGTGGGCTCTCGGAACCCGCCCTGGCGAATTACTTTCCTCCCGGGCAGTGAAGAGCCGGCGGGTCCCAGCCCCACGCGCCGAGCTCTTGGCAGTTGTGGGACCCTCTGCGCTGTGGGCGGAGCCGGGAGCCCCTCGGTAAGCGCAGGCCGCACAGGGAAAAGGACCTGCAAAGTGTAGAGAGTGACTTAAGATTCCCGGCCTTCAGAAAAGATAACCAGAGTTAAGCTAGGGAAGGTTGGGACCTCAAGGTAGCACTTTGCAAGGGTTTGAACCTCCCGGCCGGGAGCCTGGGGCTGCCAAAGGTTGGAGCGAGCCTCAAAAGTTAGGCCGGACGCAGAAAGGCGACCACGGGGGGGGAAAGCCTCCGCTGCCTGGTTTCTCCGGTCTTGGGGAAAAAGAGGGCGCTGACCCACTGGGCAAAAGAGGAGGGCGACGAGGCTCCGGCTGAAAGGGCTTTACAATCGTCCCAGCCCTCTAGGCAAGCCTCTCTATTAAGATACCTCTAAGGGGTTCACCTNGTCTTGCCTACTTTTTCTCTCCATCACACCACCCCACCTCCGCCCTTGTCTGGGAAATCACTTTCATAGTGTTTCTTCTCAAAGCTAACGTTTCCCCCTCTCTCTCTGGTCTTAAAAATAAATTGCCTTGGCTTTTCCTTGCTTGACAGGCTCTCCCTCAAACTGCCAGGTTAAATATCCTTTTAACTCACATTTGGATCCATTTCACTTTACTGGGTGTCCTTAGAGACAGCCCTTGTCTCCTGGGTCTCGGTGTCCCTGTGTGTGAAAGGAGGGACTAGCCAGAGAGCTCTCTCTAGGCCCTTCCAGATCTGACCTTCTGAAGTTTACAAACGCTCAGCTCTTTGTCGCCCCACCGCGGGCCTCATCAGCTCCCAGCGTCCAGCCCCGTCGGGCCCCTGGAAAGACAGCATTTTCGGGTTCCCAGGGCGCTGGGGACTTCGGCCAAAGCGGCCTAGACCGGAGGACTGCGCCTCGGGTCTCGTGATCCCCTCGGTGCCGAGAGCATAGCCCCAGGGCCGCTGGGCCCTGGAGTCCATGCCCGCATCCTACCCTGCATCTCCCTCTGAGCGCTCTCCTCTTCCGTCTTGGTCCCGCCATGAAGTGTGGCCCGAAGTGTGGCCCGACGCCAGGGGTAAAACAGGTGATGCTCCCTGGTTCGCTCCCCTGGTCCTGGGCAGCGCCTTTCAGCCGCTTTAATTACTCATTGAGACCCCACAGGGAACCCCTTCCTCACCTCCGCTTCCCCACCAACCTGGCCCAGGCCCCCTCTCCCCGCCCCTCTCCCCAACAGTTCCTCAAGCTGGAACTATTGATTTCCTGTCTGAGTCCTTTTGGATAAAGAGGCTTGCATGAAGGTGAGGTTGGCTGACGGGCGCTAGGTGGGAAAGGGTACAGGACCTTTCTCTGGGCCTGAAAGGGCCGCCTTTGTCGATGGCTGGAGGGAGAAGAAAGAGAGTATGAGATCTATTCCGCCTTCTTTCCAGTCTCCAAGGACTCCGGGACCTGGAGCAGATGCCTCTTCGGCTGGTTTTGTGTTGAGGTGGAGCTGCCCCCTAGGGTGCGGGGGAGGGGGGGGCGGAATTGGAGGTCTAGTGAGTTGGGTGATAGGTCCTGGAGAAATGAATTAACCCCGTCCCCAGTTCTTTATAATGTGGTGAAAATTAGCTTTAAAATTTTTTCTTCTAACAGGTAGAGAGTCTTGATTTGGTTAGAGGAGGAACCTATCAGAAAGCCTTTTAAAAAAAGTCTATGTATGTATGTATTTATTTATTAAGTAATCTCTAAACCAAGCACGTGGCTCAAACTAACAACCCCAAGATCAAGAATTGCATGCTCCTATGACTGAGCCAGCCAGGTGCCCCTAGAGAGGCTGTTTTGAATCATGAGTCCATATTTAAGAGATCAGTATTCTGAAGTGTGTGGCCTCTAAAGTGCTGGAGGTTTGTTGGCTAGTGGCTGGAGTGGTCCTAGAGGTAATTTCAGGAAAGAGGGAAGGAAAAACCCGCAAGACTTTTACCTGCTCTGTAGTTCTGCCTATGTAGGGGAAGGAGAGGGAAGCTTGGAAAATTGGACACCCTCTTACGTTGACAATGGATGGGAAAAATAGCCTTATCTTGGGGTATTACCTATATGGCACAATGGCCTTAAGTCCCCCCCCCACCAACTACCATCTACAGGAGTTAAACCAAAACATTCCCTTGCCTGCTTACCTCACCTACTATCAACCTTCCTCTCTAACTGCAGAGAGCAAAAGAAATGGTTATTGGACATAAATGCCTTCCATTTCTTTCCTTCCAAATTTCTTTCCATTCTTTTCACATTTCCACTTAGGTAAGTCATCTGCTTCTTGAAGACAGTATTAATTATTTGTTCTTTGTTTCCCCTTCCACATCTACTTTCTTCCTTCCTTTATTTTTTATGGTTTATTGTCAAGTTGGTTTCCATGTAACACACAGTGCTCATCCCAACAAGTGCCTTCCTCCATGGCCATCACCCATTTTCCCCTCTCCCCCACCCCCATCAACCCTCAGTTTGTTCTCAGTATTTAAGAGTCTCTTATGGTTTGCCTCCCTCCCTCTCCCTAACTANAGGAGGGATGCTGAGCAACGTTTCATGTGTCTGTTGGCCATCTGGATGTCCTCTTTGGAGAAGTGTTTGTTCGTGTCTTCTGCCCATTTCTTCACTGGGTTGTTTGTTTTTCGGGTTGGAGTTTGGTGAGTTCCTTATAGATTTTGGATACTGGCCCTTTATCTGATATGTCATTTGCAACTATCTTTTCACATTTCTGTAATTGGTTTCTTTCTTGGAAATACTTGCTGCTGAACTCCTCACTGATATGGGGACCTAGTTTCTCATTATTCTTTCTATCTGTAGCTTCACTATCCCTTTGACCACAGATTCTTCCAAATGGTGCTCATTTTTGGGGCACCTGTCTGGCTCAGTCAGTAAACCATGCGACTCTTGATCTCAGGGTTGTGAGTTCAAGCCCCACATTTGGGCACAGAGTTTACTAAAAAACAAAACAAAATATCAAATAGTGCTCATTTTCAAAAGCACCATCTCTTTGTTTTATGTCCATCACTAACAATTCTTTCTTACATATTTTCTCTAAGTTTTCTGAGGCCTGAGATGAGACTGGAGGTGGAAGCCTTTGGCACACCCTACTTTACTTTCTATGCTGAGTTCATCCTACATCATGAATGGCCATCATCCAAGAGTGCACATACCTGGTCCACACGTCCAAGATCCATCCACACCCTTCCATCCCTAACAGTCATCCCTGATCTGTGCCTCAGGTTTAGAAATAAACGTGCTAGGGGCATAGTTAACTCATGCAAAGAGAGACCTAGGAAGAGGTAATCTTTGAAATCAGACTGAGTAAAGAATTCCAGGGCCTAAAAAGGAGTATACGGGCTCTAGGTGAGCATGTCCTCTTAGCCACGTGGACATGGGTGGAGCTGGAGGGGAGGCAGACTGGGGCTCTCTTTAAAGTTCAGGGCCCAAGCAAGTTCCCTTGTTGGCCCAGGTCTAAGCATGACACTTTTTTTTTTTTTGAACAATCAAACATTTTGAAAGCAATGTCTACCCTCGTAGTCTCTTAGTCTTGCTACTTCCAAGAGCTTTCTCAACCTGGTGCCATCACATTCCATTGAAATGGCTTTTGTCAGTGACACTGACGTCCCTGTTAGCATTGTCAATGAACTTACTTTACTTGGCCTACCTGCAGCCTTCGTCACTGTGCACTTCTCCCTCCATCTTGGCCTCGTGGTTTTCTTTTTTGCCTTGTCAGACTGCTTCTTGCTCTTTTTATGAACTCACTTTTCTCTGTTCATCCCTCAGCTTGTGGGGTTATTCTGGATTCTGACTTGGGCTTTTCTCCTACTTATTGAGATTGTAACCTATTACTTATACTACTCCCATTGAGCTACCTGCTCTTCTTCAAGTATGTCCTGTTCTCTCAAACCCCAGTGGCTTTGTGCACATCTCTCCTTCCTTACTCTCTTTGCCTGGTGAACTTCTGCTGGTTGGGAAAGATTGGCTTAAGCCTTGCCTCCTCTCTAACCCTTCTCTGACATGTACTCTGTGGTCTGCATTCCCTTGGATATTTTCTTGTAGAACCTAATATCCTCTTTAATTGCTGCTTTTTTATTGCCTTATATTTAGAGTTGCCAGATAGAATACTGAATGCACAGTTACATTTGAATTTCAAACAAACAAATACTATTTTTCATATAAATGTGTCCCAACTATTGTGTGGGATATACCTTTGCTAACAAAGGTATCATTTAGCAGAAACTTAAATTTAACAGGATGGTCTCTATTTTTATTTGCTAAATCTGGCAGTTGGACCCATTACATTAGAATAATTTACATGTTGGTTTCCCCTGTAGACAATAGACTCAGTGAGGGCAGGCACTGTATCCTTTGTCTTCATGTCCTGGTGCCTCGCATGTGGCGCGCATTCAGAGAAATGCATGCAGAGTGATGAATTCTTCAAGTTCTGGGAACACTCTCCCATCTCATCTAAAAGGGCCTTTCTTGCCTTAAAGTTCAGTGTATTTAGTTCGCTGATCTCTCTTCTAGATTCTCATAAAGTTGTGTCATTCTTAGTTCTTCACTTATATAGTTTGGTTCTCTAGATTCTAGTCAGATTGGAAAGCTCCAGATTTTGTCAAAAGACTGTCTAATTTTCATCTGTAATCCCTTGGTCAGTCCTCTTTGCTGATTTGAATGATCAGGTGGTGACTTCGGTTGGTACTGTTGGCCATTAGGGGATATTATCAGTGAATATGCTTAGTTGACTAAATATGTTTAATAGAGAGTCACATCCTACAGCACAGGAAACATGCTCAGGGTAACACATATAGACTAACTCACAGCATTAAATGAAGTAAATGCTTAATTTTTATAGTATAATGGATGCACTGGCAGATCCTTATCCAATCCTCATTTAGGTTCTTAGACAGAAACTATGTGCATAAATATGTATCTTAATGAACTCATCACTAAGAGAAATTACGTGACCCAGAAAGCCAAAAGCTGCTATTCTGATAACCGGTATTTGCCAAAGAAAGGGCTTCCAACTAATCTTTATGCCTTGGGCACTAAATTAGCTGACATGATCAGAAGCCCAGCACAGGGTATGGAGTATCAGAATTGCTTACTTCTGGTGGAAAGGAAGGTAAAGAAAATGGGAAGCTTAGGGAACATGGAGAGGTGTCCATCTTATCAGAAAGAGTCAAGGTGGAAAGCTAGAGCTGCACTGTCCAATTCAGTAGCCACTAGACACATGGAACTCCTCAAAGTCAAATTAAAGAAATAAAATTTAAATAACTTAAATGTAAATAAAGTTTAAAATATAGTTCCCCAGTCACATTAGCCACAATTCAAATACTCAATAGCCGCTTGTGACTCAATAACCACCTAAGGCTACCATATTGGATGGGACAGATAAAGAACATTTTCATCATTGCAGAAGTTCCTTGGACAGCACTGACTAGAGCTCCTGAATATGGGAAACTGATGCCAAGAAGCTGAGGCTGTTGGCCTGGGGAAGTGGAGACTGTGGGGACATGACTGCCACATTCAAGTCTCTGAAGGGCTGTTGAGAGAAAGAAAATAAGTAGCCAGTTCTGTGTTACTCGCAGGAACCAAGAGAGGAAGGAGGAACACTTCACAGCAACGAGAGATTCTGTCTTACTACTCCAATCTTTGTTCAATCAACAAACCTTTATTGAGATTCTACAGGCACTATTCAGGGTCTGGGAATACCGGAGTGAACAAGACAGACACATCCTGTGCCATCCTGAATCTTGCCATTCCACTTGGGAGGAAGTAGTAGGAATGGGCCCCCCTGCCCCCAGCTGTTGTCCCTGCCCCTCCTCTACCACACTTTTGCCTCCTCACTCTCCTCCCTCTAACGTGCCAGGCTCTTTCTTATCAGTATACCTTTGCATATATTATTCTCTCCACTTGATTCCTTTGGTTAGCTCCTGCTCATCCTTTGAATTGTAGTTTCTTTTTCTATTTTTTATTTAAAAAAATTTTAATCAATAAATGTTTATCAAGAGAAAAGGAGGGGGAGCGAGCATGTACATGTGAGCAGGGGAGGGGCAGAGAGAGAGAGAGGGAGAGAGAGAATCTCAAGCAGGCTCCCCGCTGTCATCGCAGAGCCTGACATTCCAGCCTTGATCTTACAAACCATGAGATCATGACCTGAGCCGAAATCAAGAGTAGGACACTCAACCCGCTGAGCCACCCAGGCACCGCCAAACTACCGTTTAAATGCTACATTCTCATCACTCAGTTTTGATCACCCTGTAATTTTTTCTTCTTGGCATTCTATGGACAGAGAGAGACAGAGGGAGAGAGCATCCATTGCTACTTTACTAGCTTGGGTCCAGTTACTTGACCTTTCTGTTATTTAGTTTTTTCAAATGCCTCATTTAAAATGGATATAATAGGGGCGCTTGGGTGGCTCAGTCGGTTATGCGTCCGACTTCGGCTCAGGTCATGATCTCATGGTTCATGGGTTTGAGCCCCGTGTCAGGCTCTGTGCTGACAGCTAGCTCAGAGCCTGGAGCCTACTTCAGATTCTGTATCTCCCTCCCTCTTTGACCCTCCCCTGCTCATGCTGCTTCTCTCTCTCTCAGAAATAAATAAAAACATTAAAAAAATTAAAAAAAACAGAAATAAAATGGGTATACTAGTACTTACCTTAAAAGACTGAAAAATGTTTATTGTTTAGAACAGTGACTGGCCAATAAGAAACTTAGTTCCCTTTCTTCTCAGGAAACTAAACATCCTAATGCCTGATTTTCTTTTAAATGTCAATGAAGGACATTTAATCAAACAACAATGACAATAACATAATGATAATGATAGTTTGCTTTATTGAGAACTTATTATATGCCTAGTACTGGATTAAGTATTTTCCATACATTATTTAAAATAATCTTCAAAACAGCCTTATGAGGTAGATCCTGTTATTATCCTCACTGATCTACAGAAGGAGACACAGAAATTTAGAGAACTTTAATAACGTAACTATGCTGGCTTTGCACTGTGTCAGCCTGGCTAGGCTAAACTCCATTTTTCAACCCAGGGAGGATGGGTCACAAAACAGTCTTGAGAGATTGGGAGGGTGGAGAGAAAGTAGTAGCCACCTTGCAGGCGATCAGCTGACTCACTTTGTGGGTGGAGGCAGCGGCTAGGCAGCATATGTCTCACCTTTCCCAGCTTGTTTGATGCCTGAGCCAGGTGTGTGTGTGTGTGTGTGTGTGTGTGTGTGTACGTGCGCGCTCCCCTCCCTGGAGAAGGGCTCTGGCTTTTGCAGGACAGCCACGCCCACAAGGTCAGATGCAGCAGGGACTGACCTAGATTCCTGTCTGTTCTTGTGGGGTTCCAGCTTGTGTTTGGCGATTCCAACCTGCTCTTGATACATATGTGACATAGATGGGATATTGCCTATCGGTTCTGCTTCTCTGAATCCTGACCCACAATTAATACCGGAGCTGAGAGTTGGAGCTCAGTCTCACGCAAAGATCTATGTTCATAACTGTTATTCGGCACTGAGTCAGAACTAACCTCTGAAGAAAGTTTGGGAATTTAAACTAATCTGTGGCTTGGTCCGGAGCCCTTTCCTTCTGCTTTTAAGTTCTGTGTGGATTAAGAAGTCCTTATACTCGTAGGCCAAATTGACAATCAGAGGACATTTAGCAACTGATAAAATTTACTCTGGCTTATAAAAATCAAAAATTCTATTTTTACTACTAGTAGTAATGATATAAACATGTATTTAGCATTTACTGAATTTCAGGGACTGTTCTAAGTGCTTCTGTATTAAGTCAATTCATCTTCACAGTAATCTTAAGAAGTGGAAGCAGTATTTCAAGCCCCTGTTTTAGTCATAAAAGTAAGCATTAGATTTATGAAAAGTGAACTTTGTGTGTGCAAGGGACCCAGAGTTAGAGGAGACCTTAGTCCCCTGCTCTGATAAAGGGAGGTAGATATATATGAAACACGGGTCTCCATTGGCTCCGTTTTGTAGAGCATATATCTAAAGTGCCTTGTGCATATCTGTCAGCTGCGGTACTTCTGGCTGCATCAGCAAAACACCGATTCAAAAAGAGCGGAAACTATAAAGAGAAGTTACTCTGTCATAAAGCAAGAATTACAGAAATACAACAAGTTCAGAGTTCATTAACTCGTTGTCTCATTGATAACATTAAAAATCGAGGTTCATTCTGTCTCTCTTCTCTGCTGTCCTTCACTGGTTGACTTGTCCTCTTTGACAGGCCTCATGGTGTCCGATGGCTGCCCCAGCTCTAGGCATCACATGGAAATGACAGCATTCCACGGGAGAGTCAGTTTTTTGTCTTCCCTCTCCTTTCATCAGCAGGAAAAAAAATCTCCAGAAGCCCACCTGGGAGATGCCTACTCCTGTCTCATTGGCCAGAATAGTGCCAGTTGTTCACGTCTAAGCCAGTCATTAGTAAGGAAAAATGGAATTAGCATTTTTTAAACAAATGTTTATTTATTTATTTTGAGAAAGACAGAGAGAGAGAGTGCACATGTGCGTAGGGGAGGGTCAGAGAGAGAGGGGGAGAGAATCCCAATCTCTGGGCTCGGTCTTAAGAACCTGTGAGATCATGATGTGAGCCGAAATCAAGAGTTGGGCGCTTAAACGGCTAATTCCAGGCTCCCCAGAATTAGCATTTTTGTATTTATTTGTTTATTATTATTTTAAAATATATATTTATTGTCAAATTGGCTAACATACAGTGTGTACAGTGTACTCTTGGTTTTGAGGGTAAGATTCCCGTGATTCATCGCTTACATACAACACCCGATGCTCATCCCAACAAGTGCCCTCCTCAACGCCCATCTAGCATTTTTAATTAAATAGATCAAGGGTCATTCTCCTAGAGATACATAGGTATTAGGTTTCTGAACAGAGAAGATCCCTATTAGTAAAGGTAAAGGGGTATGGCTTTAGATATGCAACAAACAGTATCTGTTACTACATCTTGAAACACATTGCATGAAGTGTGCCTTACACAGAAACTCACAGCCGAGTCCTTATAGCTGTTCTTTACTACTGTCTGACTCCTGTTGTATAAAAATTTTTAATGACTATCACAGATATTGATTGCTAATGCTCACTAATAGTCATTTTTCTCCTTCTTATGAACATGCAGACAGCATTTCCTAGGTTTTCTCACAGTTAGATGGAGCCATGCCCTCAGTTCTGGGCAATGGAATGTGGGCAGAAATAATGTGCATCGTTTCCAGGCTTGGCATATAAAATCTCTCACACACAATCTTTTTTCTCTTTCCTTCTATTGGGACAAGGAAGCCAATGTTGGAGTGGTAGAGGTACAGCATGTAATGAAAGCACAGGTCCCTGAGTCACGGCTTGGAGGTGAGCCATCAATCTTGTAGTGGGACTCTGACACAGACAAAGAAAAAAGCTTCCAATATAAGATTTTGGGGTTATCAGAGAATGTATCGTGTTGACCAGTGGACCCACCCAAATCATCGCCCTCATGCCTTGTGTAGAGAGCATATGGGTTGCAGATGTGGTGTGCATGTCTTGTACTATGAAGATGGTTATCCTAATATGCGTGAAGTCCCATGCATATTAAAAATAAAATCCCTTTCATGTTACCCTTATTTAAACACTTTCAGTGATAGGGAACACAGTATTTCTAAGAAGAGATAACCTCTAGTTATAAGAGATAACATGGATTATAGAACTGTAGCATATGTGCTCAACTTTAGTTCATGTGCTGGATCTCACTGATTGGTAGTTGCAGTAAAGTACTATGTAGGGGCGCCTGGGTGGTTCAGTAAGTTGAGCGTCCGACTTCGGCTCAGGTCATGATTTTGCAGTTCCTGAGTTTAAGCCCCACGTCGGGCTCTGTGTTGATGGCTCAGAGTCTGGAGCCTGCTTCTGCTTCAGATTCTGTGTCTCCCTCTCTCTCTCTCCTCCTCCCCTGCTCACACTCTGTGTGTGTCTCTCTCTCAGAAACAAACATTCAAAAATAATGATAATAAAAACAAAGTACTATGTAGAGAAGGATTCTAAGACCAACTTTGGGTAATTAACACTGCCTCAGGACTCAGGAGGCAGGAGTGGTAGACCCATGCCTCCATATAGCTTCTGAGCCCTGGAATCTATCAGCAGTGGGGACAAAGCTCATAAGAAGTAACAGAACTCAGGAGGTTGGATCTTGGGGTACATTTCTAGGGATGATAATACAGTTGCAATGATAATTATGGCTTCCATTTAGTGAGTACTGTTCTGGTGCTTCATAGATGTATTATTTCCTTGTCTCATAACAAGTCCATTTTACAGACATAGAAACTGAGACTCAGAAAGTATAAAGTAGCTTACAGGGCATCACGTAGTTAATTTAGTGGCAGGGGTAGATTTGATTCAATGTCCTTGTTCCTACACAGTAGCCTACGCTGTGTATGAGACTGGGGGGAAGTGATTATAGCAAGCTTTCTTAACTTCAGTGTTTGTTTGGTGTACTATGTGGTACGCTGTAGGCTGCTGAGCAGCATTACTGACTTCTGCCCATTAGATGCCACGGGCACCCCCCCAGTCATAGGAGGGAGCCCAAATTACCCCTGGTGGAGGACCACTGGGTTAGAGGAAGGCAGGCTCTATATTTGAAGTAATTCTGGTTCTGGGCTGGCAGGTGATCTGGGAAGGGACTGAAGAACAAGAAGACAAAGGGTCAATATGGGAACTTGAGGGGCAAGAGGTCAATCTGGGTAGCCTGGGAGCCTTTGTCACATGATGAAGGGACAGTAAGGCGAGTGCCTGAATGCTGAGTCCCCTAAGTTCATGAACTAGGTCTCCTAGATGATTTTTATTAAGGGGCAGGACTGAGTAGGGCTGAGCTTGCCGCAGAAGATTCCTGTGGCCCCAGATTGTAAAGGAAGGATGTGGAGTGAGGATTTTAACCACACTGGTCATCCTAAATGCAAGAGAGCCTGCTGCTGTGGCACACCTAGCAACCAGTAGATTCTGAATGAGTGTTTGTTGAATGAATAACGAACAACCAGGCCAAGGGAAGGGAATAAAGCAGTTGCACCTATTTTTGAGTGAAAACACGGTATATAGCAATGTTCTCGAATAGCCACGAAGTCTGCATCTGGCAGATCCCAGGCAGCAAATTTTAGCTGTTTGGGCAAAGGCACCTGTACTAGGGTGAAAGGAAAAGAGAGTGTCACTTTTAGTGATAGTTTATCACCAAAATCTAATAAATTCACTGAGGGCCTCTTTTGTCTTTTATTTTATTTTTTTTAATTTTTAAATTTTTTAAAAGTATTTATTTCTGAGAGAGAGAGCGTGAACAGGGGAGGGGCAGAGAGAGAGGGAGACACAGAGTCCAAAACAGGCTCCAGGCTCTGAGCTAACTGTCAGCACAGAGCCTGACACGGGGCTCGAACCCACGAACTGTGAGATCATGACCTGAGCCGAAGTCGGACGCTTATGACTGAGCCACCCAGGCGCCCTTCTTTGTCTTTTGAACAGACGTTTACTTTATATGAGAACAGAGATGTTCTCCTCTGGCGTAGCAGAAAGCGAGTGGCTTTGAAAAAAATATGAAAGGTATTTGGTAAAACCATAACTTTCCTCGTAGGTAGCTGAGTGAGTGTTCATGTGTTTTAATTCATATACTTATTTTGTTTACCCTTATTTCTAAAAAGTGAATAGCTTCTTAATATATACATTTGGGGAGGCGCCTTTGTGGCTCAGTCACCTGGGCATCTGCCTTCAGCTCAGGTCGTGATCTTGCAGGTCATGATTCAAGCCCCACATCGGGATCTGTGCTGACAGCTCAGAGCCTAGAGCCTGCTTCTGATTCTGTGTCTCCCCCTCTCTCCCGTCTCTCCACCACTCATGCTCTCTCTCTCTCTCAAGAATAAAATCAAGTGTTAAAAAAAAGATATTAAAAATATGTACATATTTAGTTAGAAAGGGTTTCAAAGGGTTTCTCAAACTTAAAGTCTATTGAGGGACTATGGTTACAAAAGGTATTTGGCCTTCACTGATTCAGAACGAAAAGCAGTACCTCTAGGATCACTGTCCTCTATTTTAGAATGTGCTGAAAGGAGGCACCGAAATGTTTAAACTAATTAACTACAAAGCTAACAAACATAGCTGTTGATGAGCATATATAACTTCTGCCCTTTTCTCAAAAACACACACACACACGTATTATAATTACTTGCAGGGTTTTTTTTTTTCCTAACACAAAGCTTGCTTTGTTTTCTTCCTCTCTCATTTCCATGTTCAGCATAGGGCACTTCACAAATCCATATTTTTTCCTGCCACCATTCAAGATATTTTGCGATCAGTTTCGTGCCCTAAATGGCATAAAGAATGAAGAGAGTGGAGATTGTTTTGGTTGCCGCTGTTCACGTTTGCCTGTTAATCTAATTACCAAGGTAGGGGCTCCAGAAACTGAGCTGCCCACATAGAAAAGCTTTCCCCCCACCTGGTGGATTATTTCGCCAAGCTTTTTAAATGGGCAGAGTTTGGGGGTGGGGTGGGGATCGAAATGAATCTTTTTTTTTTTTTTTAAGTTTCTGTGCAGAGCAACTGAAAGAATTTAGTGGTTGTCAACATGAGTTTAGTACAAAGGTATGGTTTAAAATGTAGGTTCGTTGTGACTGAGCTTCAGGTCACACAAGCCAAGGGAGACCTGTGCTGCTGTTTGTTTTTTGTGTGTTTTAAAAAGAGTCCTTAAGACGTAATGGAGGGAGATGAAATGGGTTGGGGGGGGTGGGGGTGGGGAGCGTCCCAAGGGAATGACGTCCATTAAAGGGTGGATACTTCAGGGGTGTTATTTCCAGAGGCTCTTAGTGACTGATTGTGTGAAAGGGCAGCTTTGAATGAACAGCCCCAGCCAGGCCTGATTTTGAACTGTTTTTCAGTCCTTGATTCCAACAAACAAAATAAAATACCTTGTCGAATAGAGCCCATTGAGTGAGGATGATGGGTTAAGAGTGGGGGTACGAGGTGGCAGCGTGGGCGCTTGTTTATCAAGGAGGAGTTGTCCGTTGTTCCTGGAGCCGGTGAAAGGAAAGACGCCAGAATCTGATGGCTGGGGTAGCATTGATGTGAAGTAACGGGGTAATCGGATTGAAAGGGGGCCATAGTATTTATGTCAGTTCACATTTCGTCAAAGGAATAATATGAGGTGCTACCTAGCTGAGGCTTTGGCCTGGGGGGTTCAGTTAGCAAGCATTCAGTTAGCAAGAATCCTCATTGGATTCAAATATAAATTAATTCTCACAGGAGCATTGCCTGATTAATTTATTTGCATAATAGTAGAAAAACTACGGAGTGGTTACTTTTTTCTTTTTCCTTCTGTAGGGATTTGGACCAGAAAAGGTTTAAATTCATTTGAAAGAAGAGTGTGTGAGAAGTCAGAGCAGCCCCCTCCGGGGCTCCCAGAGCTGTTCTCTGGAGTGAGCAGGGTTGGAGTTGAAGGAAGGCCCGCTCTGCGCCAGAAGTTTAACTCTTCCTGGGATGAAGCACCTCCTTCGGAGGCCCTTTCGCGGTACTTGCTTTGGGGGACTTAGCTCGTGGCTCGGATGGCGGTGTCAGCTTCTGGCCCACAGACATCCATAGTTCCAGAAAACAGATCGGTTCTGTTTTGACTTACTCAGCTTCACTGGTATTTCTGGAAAGGTTTTCAGGTCTGTTTGCCATCCCAGAGAGAAACCAAGTAACTTGGTTTACAAAACATCATGCCATTCATGACCTGTTTTGACTCAGCATGTTTATTTAATAAGTACTTGCCTAGCACAGCCTGGTTCAGTATGTGACGGTGAGTGTGGCAATGGGGTCAGTGTTATCATTTTAAGAAATGTACATTATGAAAACAGAACGGAAGGAAAGGGGCTGAGGATTCATGAGCTTCAGATTTTCAATATCAAAGTTATTTTTCCTACATACATTTCAGTAATAGAAAAGAAATTTTAAATACTGCGATAAACGTTACTTAGCAAATCCAGCTTCGATTACTTCCAGCCTTTGCTCAAGAATAAAGAGCTCTCTTTTCGTAGGAGTACAGATACTATCTTCAGTATTTCTTATCCATTCTTATTACTTTTATTCCCGCATCATCCATTGTTGTGGCAAATAAAGCACCAGAGCCGTTCAAATGAAGCCGCCATGGTGGTTCAAAATGCTTCTATTTCTACAAGTTCCAGATGGAGATACTCTAAAAACAATAGCAGGGCAAATCTTATTTTCTGATTGGTTGCATGATTAATTCCAAATTTTATCATGAGAACTTCCTACTATAGAAGAAATGCCTATGGTACATGCTCCATCAATGTTACTTTCACTTTCTCTTCACTTAAATGCATCCAGGATGACAATCAGCAAATGCGTTTGTTACTTAGAAATATCAAGGAATAAGAGCCTAATAAAGCAGAGGTAAAGGCCGTGCTACACAATTCCACTCAGCCTAGGACCCCCCCCTTTCTTTGGGATCTGTACTCCCCCATCTCCTATTCACAGGGGTAAGCCTCTAACAGCTTTTTAAAAAAGACTCTTGTTTTTTATTAGAGCAATTCTAGATTTATAACAAAGTTGAGAAGAAAGTACAGAGATTTCCCACATACCTCTGCTTCACCTGTGCATAGCCTCCCCATTATTCTCCAGAACTGTACATTTTTTTATCACGGGTGAACCTCCATTGACATGTCATATTTACCCCCAAATCCACAGTTTACATCTTAGGGTTCACTGCTAGCGTTGCACATTCTATAGGCTTGGACAAGTGTATGATGACATATATCCATCATTCTAATGTCACCCGGAGTATTTCCACTGCCCTAAAAATCTTCTCCTATTTATTTCTCTCCCCCACATGTCCTTGGCTGCCACTGATCTTCTTCTTATCTCCATAGTTTTGCCTTTTGAAGAATGCCATGTAGTTGGAATCATACAGATTGGCTTCTTTCACTTAGTAACATGCATTTAAGCTTCCTCCATGTCTTTCCATGGCTTTGATGGCCCATCACTTTTTGGCACTGAATGACATTCCATTGCCTGGAGGTACCACAGTTTCTTTACCCATTTGCCTACTGAAGGACATCTTAGTTGTTTCCACGTTGAGGCAATTATGAATAAAGCTGCCATAAACATCCGTGTGTAAGTTTTTGTGGGCATAAGTTTTCAAGTCCTTTGGGGATAGATTCTAAGGAATACAATTGCTAGATTGTATAGTATGGGCGGGTTTAGTTTTGTAAGAAACCTCCCAATTGTCTTCCTAGGTGTTTGTGTCATTTTGCCTTCCCACCAGCCAGTGTTGGCTGCTACCAGTGTTTCAGATTTTGCTTTTTCTGATGGATGTGGAGTGGTAGCTCATCGTTTTAATTTTTATTGTAGAAAGAGAGTGCAAGTGAGGGAGAGGGGCAGAGGGGAAGAGAGAGAGAGGGGGAGGGAGAGAGAGAATCTTGAACAGGCTCCACACTCTGCACAGAGCTCACTGGAGGGCTGGATCCCACAACCCGGGAATCATGACCTGGGCCCAAATCAAGAGTCGGAGGACGCTCAACCGACTGAGCCACCCAGGTGCCCCCTCACTGCTGTTTTAATTTGCATGTCCCAGGTACAAATCGAAGAGTATACTTATGCTGAAAGAGAATTACCAATTTATATGTATAAAATGAGGCTGGCTGTGAAGAGAGAGAGAAGTTAACCAGTTCTCATTCCCTTCAATATCTTCTTATATATCAGGGACACAAAACCAGCACATTCCCTCCCACATACTTGGATTCTGACCAGTTGAGCATTCGTGGGAAGCCATTGTGACCGACGGCCGAAATGATTGTGGTGCTCGAGTTGTACAACCAGCAGGTATGGAGAGGTCCCCGAGGCCAATGAAGGCCTGCAGGGCGCAGAGGCCCATCCTGGCTGCCGCTAATGAGGAGCAGAGGATCTTGGGCTCCAGGCACGCAGTCTGGTTCTGTGCTGGGTGGGTCTCCTCTCCAACACTGCGCTCAGTCCTGGGTAACTGCGTGTGGGAGGCACTCAAGAAAGTGGAGGGGTTCTGAGGAGTGCAGCGAACGTCGGAGAAGGAAATCAGGCCTATTCCACAGGGCCCCAAGCGAGAACTAGGACCAGTGGAGGCAGCCGTATTTGGCTGAATATAAAAAGGCTTTTGTAGTAGTTCCCTGTCTGATCCATTTAGTTTCAACCTAGCAGTGACAGCAACCTTTTAAACTGCTTGGAGGATAATACTGACTCCAAGGTGCTTGGGAAATGTTCTGCTCCTTTATTTGGGAGCCAGTTACATAATTGGGATTCATTTGTGAGTATTTAATGAGCTGTACACTTACACATGCATTTTTCTGTGTATATAATATACTTCAAGAAATAGTTCAGAGATTAAAAAAAAAATAACAAAAAAAAATAATAAATTGTGTCAAACCATGCCCCTGCTCAAAACCTAGTCAAGACTTCCCACTGTCCAGACCCCTCCCCGTGGCCTTCTGTGCCCTGCCTCAATGGCCCCTGCCCGCCTCACTGGCCTCCTCTTATGGTGTTCCCTCTGTGCTCACTATGCTCCAGCTCCTTTGCCTTTTGAATCCTGGAAGTAGCCATGCTCTTCTGTGCTTTTAGGGTCTGTGTGGAGGTTAGGCTCAATCCTGGCTAATTCCCGCTCATCGAGACAAAGCTTAAAGAGAGTTTCTTTAGGCTTTACTCTCCAAATACAACTGCGAATCTGTTTTCTTCCCCACAACCTCCACCGTTGCCCGCTGGTCCTCGGTCCTGTCGCCTCTCACCTGTTTACTGCAATAGTCTCTCTGCTTTTATTTAACCTGGTGCCACAGTCAGTGCTCAACACAGGCGCTTGGGGGACCCTTTCAAAGTGCATGTCAGATCATGCCATTTCTCTGAGCAAAACCGCCCAAAGCTTCCCATCCCAGAATTAAAGCCAAAGCCCTCACAAAGGCCCATAGGCCCTCCATAGCCTTGCACTGCCCTTCCCATGATCCCATTATGCTTCAGACCCGACCTCCTATTACTTTCTTCCCTCTGTCTGTTCCAAACACACTGGCTTCCTGGTGGCTCTTTGAACTTGGCAGGTGTATTCTCAATTTAGGGCCTTTGCCTGGATGTACCCTCTGAATGCTCACCTTCCAGCGACTCAAATGGCTCATCCCTCACCTCCCTCCTGCATTCTCAGTTTAGTTAGTGAGTCTCTTCCTGAACCCCCTATTTTAAGGAGAACACCCCCACCCCTTATAGTCCCGAAACCAGAGGCTTGCAAAGAGCGTGGCTCATGCAGGGGCTTATGGTGGTTTCGGTATGGCTGGAGCCTAGGAATGAGATTGTGGAAGGAGGCAATCACTTTGTATAAATTGACTTCTGTCCAGTTGTCAGACGTATTCAAAGCCAGATAAAATACTCTGGTAGGAAGTGAAAAACCTTTGTGAAATTTAAGTAGAAAAGGTCTTGGTGAAGCCATTGTTTCAGGCAAGCTCATAAGTTGGCAGGGAATTCACCAGGCAAAGAGGATGTTACTGATGAACACTGCGCGGGGGATGGCTGTGGTTAAATACTACATAATAACTAACCCACTGGTTCTCAACTGGAGGTAAATTTTCTGTCCAGTGGACATTTGGCAAGGCCTGGAGACATTTTTAGTTGTTGTAAATTTAGGGGCAGGAGTACTGGGACCAGGAGAATACTAGTAAGAGAGACATACTCTGGTTTCTCTTCAGATCGTATAAATCTTCTTTCGCCTTTTACTAGTAGTAGAGGCTGGGGATATTACTACTGAGTGCATGGGACAGCCCTTCCAAGTCTTGTCTGGCCCAGAATGTCAATAGTGCCAAAGGGGAGAAACCCTGAACTAACCGAATGACTTTGATCTTCTTCTCTTTATTATAAGCAGGTTTGTTCTTTTGCTTTTTAACTTCTTACTTGTTTGGTTGAGGAATAATCAACATGTTGTGAACTAGGCAGATTGTTAAGTGTTGCAGTTTGATTGCTTTTGGCAAATGCAAACATCCATGTAATCCAGATTCCTATCAATACCTATAACCTTTAATAAGTTCTCTTATACCCCCTCTCCATTACTTTGCACTCCACCCCCAAAAGCAACCACTGGCTGATCTTTTTCACTATAGATTACTGTGTTCATCATTTTTGAATTTTTTTTTTTACAAATAGTTTATTGTCAAGTTGGTTTCCATATAACACCCAGTGCTCATCCCCACAAGTGCCCTCCTCCATGCCCGTCTCCCCCCACCCCCCACTCATCATTTTTGGATATTAAAGATGTCAGGGTGCCTGGGTGACTCAGTGAGTTAAGCATCTGACTTTGGCTCAGGTCATGATCTCATAGTTCATGGGTTCAAGCCCTCCGTTGGGCTTTGTGCTAACAGTTCAGAGCCGGGAGCCTGCTTTGGATTCGTGTCTCCCTCTCCCATTCATGCTCTGTCTCTGTCTCTGTCTCTCTCTCAAAAATAAACATCAAAAAAAATTTAAAGATGTCAAATCTGGGGCATGGTGATTGATAGAGTTAGTTAGATCAGAGATGATTAGACCCCAGAAGCCAGGAAGCTAGACCACAGAGTGAGGCTTGAGAGATAGGAAGGACAAGTCCCATGCAAAGAGAGATAAGCAGGCAGCTGGCATCAGAGAGATCTTGCAGCCACAAGCTGACAGAGATGCTGTAAGGTGAACAGAAGAGAAATGAAGGAGTGCCAGTGGCAGGGAGCAGGGCCCTGGAGGTAGAAGTGTGGGTCAATTTGCTGCGGGAAGACTGTTAGCAGACAGGAAGACATGTTGAGAGCTTCAGCAGGGGGAGTGCATGCATTTCCTAGGGCTGCCATAACAGATAACCACAAACATGGCGGCTTACAATAACAGAAATGTCTTCTCTCACAGTTCTGGGGCCAGGGGTCCAGACTCAAGGTGCTGGACAGCTACGCTTTCTCTAGAAGCTCAGATGGGAAGATAACATTATTTGCTTCTTCCAGCTTCCAGTGGCTGTCAGCATTCGTTGGCCTCATGGCTTGTGGCCACATCCCTCCAATCTCTGCCTCTTTCTTCCTATTGCCTCCTGCTCTTCTTGACTTTTTCCTCAGTGTGTTTCCTGCAAGGAGACTTGACATTGGATTTAGGGCTCACTCAGATAATCCAAAATGACCTCATCTCAAGGTTTATAACTTAGTTACATCCCTGAAGACCCTTTTACCAAGTAAAATAACATTCATTGATTGCAAGCCTTAAACACGGATATTTGGTGTGGGGGCAGGTCCATTTTTCAGCTTACCATAGGGAGTAAAGTTGAGTGAGAAGTTTCTGGAGCTGGGCTGTGAAGTCAGAGGGGGCCTATTGCAGGCGTTTGGGATTAGTTCCAGGGAATGAAGGACGTTAACATTTATTGAACATCTGGAACTGCCAGGTACACTGCTAAGTGGTTCATTATCAGATTTCTTTAATTTTAACAAAGATTCTCTGAGGTAGCTAGGCCTTTTTTTCCCTTTCAACTTTATTTATTTTGAAAAATGTGAAATTTAGAGAAAAGTTGAAAGAAAAGTACAATGAACACCTGTATATCCTTTATCTGTGCTTCTTCACTGTTACCATTTTGCCTCATCTATTCTGTCTCTGTATACTATATATATATTTGGGGAGGAGGAAGCTGAACCATTTGAAAGTAAGTTATAGATATCATATTTCAACCCTAAATACATCAGCCTCATTACTGATTTAACAAAAGAGAAGTAGTTACTTTTATTGGACAAATGGGAAAATGGAATCTCAGCAATGTTAAGTAAATTTCTTAGTCTCAGAACTAAAATACAAAGCCAGTACTCGAATACAAGGCTGTCTAGCTCTCAAACTCATGCTTCTTCTGCACATTTTTATTGATTTAAGTATTTATTCATTCCGTGGTTTGGGTGGGTGGGTAGCTACCATGCACTAAGGATACATTGATTGAATAAGGTATACAGGCAGAAAGATGAGAGATTAATAAACAGATAAGTGACCAGGATAATACAGGGTCCTGTGGTGAGTAATGACTAGTGGGGGAAAGGTGGTATATGGCCTGGGAGACTGAAAGAAAAATAGCACATGGCCCCTGCCTTAAAGGAGATTGCAATGGAGCAGGATTCTCTAAAATGAGAAGTGGGATTCTTAGCAGTGAGAAGACCTTCCTTCCACCTTTTCTCAGGAAGCTTCAGAAGGAGATGCTTTACCAGAAGAGGGGATAATCCAAGGAAGAAGACATGGGGTCCTAGAAATAAGGGATCCAGCCCAGGAGAGAAGCAAAGGGAAGTCTGGGGCAGCAGGACTAGAGGATACGGAGAGAAGCAGGTAGATGGAATGGCCCAGGAGAAGCCAGAGAACTGATGATCATCTGATTCATCTGACAACATGGAAAAGAGGACAGTATTTAGAGGTGTGTTATAATTCTGAGGCTGAGTTTTGGAAGAACATAATGATAGCAATGCAGGGAGCTGTGTAAATGAAAAGAAGAAATTATTAGGTTCAGGAAGGGTAAAAAGGTGCACAGTCATGGCAATGTCACCATAGTCTAATACTGGCTCAACAATGAACAATATTTGCATCCTTGTAGTAAAGCAAACATGTACTGGTGATTGCACTAAAAACAGCAATATAATTATCCTAGGAGAATGGGTGGGAAGCATTGAGCACGAGGAGTAAACCTTCATTGTCCATTACAGAAAATCAACAGATGATGTTTAACTGTACAAATCAATTAATAGAACTAAAAGCAAACTGTTCAGACCTATGGAGGCAAATACCAGAAGAAATTGTTTAAAAATATATAAAAATAGTTCTATCTCTAACTTACTCTAGAGAGTAAGTTGAGGGGGGTGGGAAGTGAACTCTGTAGTACCATTTAACATTTACAATTATGTGCACATACTACTTTGATCAAAGTAAAAATGAACAAAAATTGGTAAAAGCGGAGGAAGAGAAAGAGAAAGCAAAAGGTAGAGAGGGAAAGATAGAGGCTGACTGAGTTGAAGTTCCTTTACTCTGCCAGTCCGGAGAAAAAAGGATGGCTAAATTAAAGTAACCAAAGTCCAGAAAAAATGGCCGCGGAAGAAGATAAGCACAGGAAAGGGACTGTGATCATCCACAAATTGGATAATCAGACCTTAGCTTATATGAATTAAATGTTCTAGAAAGAAGGCTGGTATCCAACAAAAAGCAAGGAATCAATACCCTTTAATGATGAGATGAGATTATCTGGACTTGGTCAGGAATTCGAAGTACCTTTTATCACATGAGCCAAGATAACTTCATCTTGAAACTGTTTATGTTTCTTTCTCATTCCTAACTTTTATAACAATTATATTGAGTAATAGGTATAACTAAGTATAAGTGAACTCCCAGACTAAGTGTATTTCAACTTTTTAAGGATTTAGTTATTTACCCAAGATTTTTCCAAATGCTTCTTAGGTTTAAGAACTTTCCAGAATCCAGAGATAAAAGTACAAATAAGACCTCAGTTTTGCCCTTGATAAGTTTACAGTCGACAAAGGATATTTTGAAATAAGGCCATAGGGCATAATACTTATATACTAATAGACTCTATTTTGGTTTTCCAAGGTAGTCTATTTTGTATTAATTGAATTAACACTGAATTTGTTATATTGGCTTATATTTTTTATTCCACTGATAATGTTGCAGGCATTTTACAAACCTTTCCCTTGAAGTACATATTAATTTCCTATAAGGATTTCTGGAGTCATTTTGGTCAAAAACACTTCCAAATTTTAGTAAGAAGTATCAACATGATTTTTAAGATTTTCAGCTTTTATTTGTGCATCCCAAGTGTTTAAAACTGCCGAGTTTCATCATGGCTGTGATTTTAAGAGGGCTGTTTCCTTGAAGTCTCTTTTATTTAAAAAAAATTTTTTTTCTTGAAATCACTTTTAAAAATTTCCATTTACTTTGTAATATGCTATAGATGTTAATATGTAGAATAATGGAACCATTTCACATCATTACTCCTGGGAAAATTTGCCTTACACATGGTAGATAGTGAATATATGATTCAACAAATTTAGAATTGATGACTGTTCTTACTTGGGGTTGTAATAGGAAATACTCAGTTTGAACATACAGAATTTAAACATAGTCTGATAGGAAATCTGATACCCTTATGGCCCTACTTTAAATCCAGCATCAATTCTTTTAGCTACGATTTGGACTACTTCTGAATTGTTTGCCCAATGGGGGGTTTAAAGAAGCTTATCTTATAATCTTGTCTCCTGTTTTCTTTGTTATTATTTTCGATGCTTGAATCAGATTCAGAGAACCCCAAACTGGCTTTCTTTGAAGGCAAAAACTTTTGGCTCCACCTAAGCTTAGGGAGTCATGTGAGTATCAGCCATTACTAAGGCAGTAATATGGTTTTAAAAAAAGGAAAGGAGGGGTGCCTGGGTGGCTCAGTCAGTTAAGCATCTGACCCTTGATCCCAGCTCAGGTCATGATCTGATGTCACAGTTTGTTGGTGGGATCGTTGTGGGATCCAGCCAGCCGAGCCAGCCAGCCAGCCAGCCAGCCAGTCAGCCAGCCAAGGTGGCCTGCTTGGGAATCTCTACCCCTCTCTCTCTGCTCCTCCCTGATTCACGCACACCCTCTTGTTCTCACGCACTCTCTGTTTCTCTCTCTCTCAAATTTAATATATTTTAAAAAAGAAAAAGGAGTAGAAGAAAGGCATACAGAAGGCAATTATTATTTAGAATAGATAGAATTTTAGATTCATGCATATATAATTCAACCAAGCTGATACACCCCTGGTTCTGTAAAGAAAAATGTTCCCATTTTCATAGAAGCCTCTATAAATCTAGATATTTTAGTACTTGGATTGTATTTATTTAACACAGTTGGATTGAATTCTATGAAAATATTTGGTCAAACTTATCTACCATAGTTTGATTATGCTATGTAATGAGATAAAACCATGAAGATAGTGGTTTGTATTAATCTGGAAAAATAAATGGCCAATGCCACCACCCTAGTCTATATCATCATCTCTCACCCTTACTACCCACATAGCTTCTGTAGGGTTTCTCCCCATCCTCTCTGCCCAGATCAAATCCTTTTCCATTCTGCAGTAGACAGAGGAGTCTGCAAAAACTGCACATCTGTTCTTGTCACTCTTCTGTTTAAAAATAATCAGTGGCTTCCCATTGAATCAAAGACAAAAACCCAAATGCCTTTGCCTGGCCTGAACATTTTCACCTTTTCTTTTTTTTTTTTTTTAAACAAATAGTTTATTGTCAAGTTGGTTTCCATATAACACCCAGTGCTCATCCCCACAAGTGCCCTCCTCCATGCCCATCTCCCCCCTCTCCCCCACACCCATCAGTCCTCAGTTTGTTCTCAGCATTCAAGAGTCTCTCATGGATTGTCTCTCTCCCTCTCCCCCACTATTTCCCCCCTTCTTCTCCCTCATGGTCCTCTGTTAAGTTCCTCCTAATCCTCCTATACGTGCAAACATATGGTTTCTGTCCTTCTCTGCCTCACTTATTTCACTCAACATAGCACCCTCAAGGTCCAACCATGTTGGTACACAAGGCCAGATTTCATTCTTTCTCATTGCCATGTAGTATTCCATCGTATAGATAAACCACATCTTCTTGATCCATTCGTCCGTTGATGGACACTTAGGCTCTTTCCATGTTTTGGCTATTGTTGAGAGTGCTGCTATGAACATTGGGGTACATGTGCTCCTATGCATCCGCATTCCTATTTCCCTTGGGTAAATTCCTAGCAGTGCTATTGCTGGCGCATAGGGGAGTTCTGTTGTTAATTCTTTGAGGAACGTCCACACTGTTTTCCAGAAGGGCTGCACCAGTTTACATTCCCACCAACAGTGTAGGAGNTAGTTTTCATCATACAGATCTCCTATATTTTTGGTTAGGTTTATTCCTAGGTATTTTATGGTTTTTTGTGCAATTGTGAATGGGAGCAGTTTTTTTATTTCTCTTTTCTGTTGCTTCATTATTAGTGTATAAAAAGGCAACCGATTTCTGTATNTTTTTCAAAAAACCAACTCTAGGAAACTAATTTGACAATAAACTATTTGAAAAAAATAAAATAAAATAAATTTTTTATGTGCAAAAAAACCCCCAACTCTTGGTTTCATTGATCTGTTCAATTGTTCCTTTGGTCTTTATGTTGTTTATTTCAGCTCTGATTTTTACTATATCTCTTCTTCTACTGGGTTTGGGGTGCTCTTGTTGCTCTGCCTCTAGTTCCTTTAGGTGAGCTGTTAGATTTTGCACTTGCACTTTTTCTAATTTCTTGAAATATCTCAAGCCTTAGCTTTTATCTCCTCTTCACCCCCAACACTCTTGCTGCATGGGATATAATATATGGCACCTTCAATTCCTCCTGACAATTTTGGAAGGAAGGCGTTTTCTCCATGTGGGGCTGTTATACATGCTATTCTCTCTTCCTGGGACACTACCATCTCACCATCACCTGGTAATATGTCAGATCTCACCATTGGATGCTTCAATGCCATTTCCTCTAGCATACCTTACCTAATTACACTCAGCAGATAAATCTGGTCCTATGGCTTCTGGCATTTCCGTTTTATAACACATATCGCTTTTAAACTTACACGTGCATTGAGTTCCTTCCTCCCAGGTTCTAGTGCCATGATGGCAGTGATGATGTCTATTTTGATTATGACTTTATCTCCAGTGCCCAAAACCATGCCTGATAAATCATGGTAGAATAAATAGGTGGATGGATGTTTTGACCAAAAGTATGGCTGTTAGTCCCATGAGCATAATACTTGAGTTCTCACTTACATCCCCATGGGGAATAATTATTTTTATGACATATAACTTCTTTCCCATTTTAATTATTTATTCATTTGTACCCAGGTCGAATTTGGCTTAAATATAATCACAGGGATGGCTTATGATCAGAGGTTGTCTCAAAAACAGCAAGAGTCACAGCAAATTTTAGATCCTTTGCATAGACCAGCTACCTTAGGGCTCTCCAGGGTCATGTTGCCTGGTCATCGCTGGATTTCCCCCCATTTCCCACAAGGTTCTTAACCCCACCTGGGCAGCCACATACGTGGTTTATAATTCACAGACGATCTGGTCAACAGTGTGTTGATTAATTGGTTAAACAGGTGTGACACAGGTTAGTCTTAAAAGATCAGGCCATTTTTTATGCCGGTAATAGTAACACCATAATTATATTCTCAGGTATTTTCCGTTGTAAGCTGCAACTTAACCCCTGCATCAGATCTGTTTCTGCTTATTTTTTTAAATCTTTCACCATAGTTTGTTGTCACTCAATGACAATTAAGGATAACTTACTTTGGCATTTAAACTTGATAGGAAATTCAGACTCATATCCGAAAAAACTGAGGTGACTGAAGCGTGAAATATCCTAGATGGAAGCCCATCAGTGGGAGCTCCTCGAATCAAGGTCCCTTAAACAGTGAAAGAATCACTTATGTGAAAACTATAGTGATGATATTTTCCCCAAAGAGTATCTCTTTTCCTGAGCACCACCTTATTTCTAGGCTACTCTCATCTCAGGGGCTTTTTGGGTGGTTTCTGAGTTAAGAATCATTTTACCAGATTTGAACTCTGATGAGACCTTTGTAGTGAGGTTAGGGGAGCCTGGGTGGCTCAGCCAGTTAAGCATCTGACTTCAGCTCAGGTCATGATCTTGCAGTTCATGAATTCAAGTCCTGTGTCGGCTTTGTGCTGATAGTTCAGAGCCTGGAGCCTGTGTCAGATCCTGTATTTCCCTCCCTCTCTGCCCCTCCCCTGCTCACACTCTCTCTTTCTCTTTCTCTCCCAAAAATAAATAAACATTCACAAAAAAATTAAAAAAAGAAATTTGTAGTGAGGTTATAATAGTCCTTATGAGTGCATGGAAGTTCCAGGTGTATTTCGTCAATAATAGCTCCTTAAGATGAAAACAGTTATGGTCTTGTTCCCAGAAAAATGATTGAGTTACTACAAAGCTCTCAGTCATTTGCGGCAATTGATCTGGGAAGAGGTGGCCTTTCTTTTTAACTCTGTCATGCTTTGTCAGGCTTTGGTGAGTCATTCTAAACTTGTCACTGAGTTTGTTTGTTTGTTTTTTTAATTATGAATAAACATGTGCTAAGAGATTTATGTGGAGGATCATGATTTAATCATTATATCACTTGATATCACAATAAAACAGACCTGATCATTGTGAATGACAGGTGAATCAGAATATTTTGTACATAATGCCCATCTCCAGAAATAACCCCGTTTTCTCCTAGTGTCTGAGTGCCCAGTAATGAATCTTTCGCTAAAGAGAGAGAGAAAAAAATGTTTAAATCCAAGCCTCCAGTACCCTCGACTGTTGTCAGGAGAGAAACCAGGCTGTTTTCTGTCAAAAGCCTAAAACGAACTCTGGAAGTAGTTCCAGCCTCTGGGCAAGATCCAGAGGGCTGTTGAGAAGCTGGCTCTATAAACACATTTTTCTACCTGTAGACTTTCTTTTCTAACTGTCCACCTCAGCACTAAGCTTCTCTCTCCTTGGAGACCTGTCATAGTACCCTTCTCACCTTACTGATTCTTCTACAAAAATAGCAAAGAATAGTATCCCTGTGTGTGTGTGTGTGTGTGCGCGTGCGCACGCACGCATGCATAACTGAGTTGACCACCCCATAAAGTGGGTACCTTTATAATCCCATTTTGTAGGTGATGAAACTGTGTTCAGAAAGGTTAAGGGGCTTGGGTTTCCATGGCTAAGCTGTGGGGCCAGGCATCACATCCAGGAATGTCTATTGTGAACCCCCTTACTCGTTCTGCAATGTCACACCTGCAGCCACCTCTCCATTCAGAGATTGTTGGATTAACAGCTGGGGAAGCAACAAGAAAATCCTCTGTAGACCAAGGCCACCCTGGAGCTCTCTGCACGGCTCTGAGATACTTTCCCACCTGCCCTGTGAGTCAGCACAGCTTAGAATGCACCTTTCAAATTAGCTGGTGTGATTAAGGAGGATTCTCTGCCCTTTGTCATTCTTCTGATTCTTTTTTAAAGTAGAGATATTACCCTGTTTATTATGTCTGTGCTCCAAACTGTCCAGAATAGCTTTAGGACTTGGGCCGCACCTGATTCAGAAGTTTTTATGTTCCTATTGACCTCCTGTCTCCACTTCCAGATTAACCTATGTTAGAGGTTTTGATTCATTTTATTCTGTATTGATGGGGGATTCTGAACCTCTGCTTCTTTGAAACAGCCCTGCTGGGTCTGTCGGCTATATGGTTGCAGAGGAAATGATCTTCTGCCACATAGCTATAGAAAGTCGAGTGGCAGAAGTAAATTAACCTACTATTTCCACAAAGGGATATGCCGAGAATTGCCAACAATATTTATGTGGGCATTGTGCTCCCAGATACACTTGGATGGCAGTGAATTGTCAGTTACTATGACAAAATGACTGAAGAAATCAATCTGCCAAGTATGAATAGCTCTCAATGGGCTTCAAGGTTCTCAGGTTAAGGGACCCGCAAAACTGACAGAGGTTGGGTCTCATATTGATATGACCTCCATTGGAGAGCATGTAAATGAGCCAAGATGTAGGCAAGATGCGCCCCCCTGCCCATGCTCCCCACCCCCAAGAAGGGCATTTCCCAATATTCACATGGAAATGAAAGACCATTTTAGAAGGCCTGAAAGTTCAGCCATGTTAATGCATTCAAATCAGGGCTCTTCTCTAGAAGAAGCATGAAGGCCTTTCTAAAGCACATACCTGCCCAATCTCAGAAAGGAGACAGGATTTCACCTTTTCAAATGGCCTTTCTTCTCTCCTTATTCATCCTTGCTCCAGCTAGGTCATAGTGGATTGCATAAAAATAATATATCTTGCATAAATCAAATATGATCCTTTCTTTCTCTCTCTCTATTTCTTCTCACATCCCTAATACAAAGTGATTTTTCAGATACCTTTCTAGATTCTAAGCCATTTCTGGAACCTTCTCCACTTCAGAGAGAGTGATTTTTATTTTATTTAATTTTTGTACTTTTAAAATTAAAATTCCAGTGTAGTTAACATGCAGTGTTATATTATTTGCAGGTACACAGTAATAGTGATTCGGCAATTCCATGTATTGCTCAGTGCTCGTCATGAGAAGTGTACTTTTCATTGCCTATGCCTGTTTCACCCATCCCCTCACCCACCTCCCCTTTGGTGACCATCAGTTTGTTTTCTGTAGGTAAGAGTATGTTTTTTGGTCAGTCTCTTTTTTCCTTTGTTTTGTTTTGTTTTTTAAATCCCACAAATAAGTGAAATCATATGGTATTTATCTTTCTTTGACTTATTTTGCTTAGCATTATACTCTCTAGTTCCATTCATGTTGTTGCAAATGGCAAGATCTCACTCTGTTTTTTATGGCTGAGTAATATTCCAGTGTGTGTGTGTGTGTGTGTGTGTGTATCTTACTTCTTCTTTATCCATTCATCTCTCGATGGATACTTGAGCTTCTTCCATAATTTGGTTATTGTAAATACAGAGAGCGTGATTTTCAAATAAAAGTCTTTTATGAGTGAGTACTGGGTAAGTTCCCATTCTAATAAAAAGAAAGATAAAGCCATTCATTCAGAACATCCAAATGATTTGTAAAGACTTCTGGAACGAGATTAGGGAGGAATAAAATGTTGAAAGCCAGAGGCTGTTTAATTTCATTTCTGATATAATTGCTCATTTGTGGTGTTGTTTTTAGGGTGACTCATGTAAATGAGTCAACTCATAAAATCAAGTTCTGGAGGGGCACCTGGGTGGCTCAGTCAGCTAAGTGTCCGGCTTCGGCTCAGGTCATGATCTCACAGTTCGTGGGTTTGAGCCCCGCGTCGGGCTCTGTGCTGACAGTTAGCTCAGAGCCTGGAGCCTGCTTCTGATTCTGTGTCTCCCTCTCTCTCTGACCCTCCCCTGCTCATGCTGCCTCTCTCTCTCAGAAATAAATAAAACATTAAAAAAATTTTTTTAAATAAAAAATAAATAATAAAATCAAGTTCTGGGAAAATTTTATGTTCTTTACTCTAAAGGCAAAATATCATTAAAGTAATTATGATCAGGGGGAAAAAAAGAGAATTCAGTATTCTTTACAAAAACTCCAAAAGACTTTGTTCTGTTTCTTACCAACTAAATCTCCTTTTTGAGCTCTTTGAATTGTGTCTCTTACATTTAAAATAAAGTAAGAGAAAATGTGAAAATAAGGGTAGGATTTTATCTCAATTTAAACATCCTAATGTGAGAATTGGGAGGTGCACTGTGGGAAGAGACGAAAAGCTGGTCAAATACTTAGGATGACCATGTAGTAGCTGATGGTGTGGGCTGAGCCCCCAGTACCATCATCTGTTAAATTACAACAGTGTCATAGCTAATGACCCTGAGAACTCAAAGATGTCAAGTTGGTCATCTTTGTAGTTGTTAAAAGGATAAACCCTCCTCTGGAAAGTTATTATGAAGGGCAAAAGAAAGAGCTCTGAAGGCTTATTAAAAGTGTATAATTCACTATTGAATATTGTATCAGGGTTTTAGCAGCAGGAGACTGGAGTTAGGGTTGGAGTCAGGCAAGGCACAATGAAAGATACATAACTTGGTCTGGGCCTTGAAAAATAGGTCAAAATGTAGTTTTATACAACTACTTAATATTCTTTGTTTTGGAATTATTTAACATTCTTAATATGCAAAGAGCTCTTTAAAATCAACAAGTCAAACATAACTAATAACAGAAAAGGCATAGGACTTAGAGATTATGCATAAAAGACAAAAATATCAGGAAACATGTTAAAATATTCAACCTAATAATAAAGGAACTTCAAGTAATAATATATTCTTTACATTCAGTTGGCAGACTTTTTTTTCTTTTTAGTAATAAAAGGATTCTTTTTGTATTTTGTTCTTGGAAGGTAAATGAACACAATCCTTTTGGAAGTGTTGACGAAATCTTCAGAGCTATCCACAAAATACAAAATACTTGTACAACATGAAGCAACTTATAGTCGCAAAAACTAGAGTTACTAGGTTCCCAACTATAGGGAATTGGTTTAATAAATTATGATATATAATATTAAGAAGGATGTTTCCAAAGACTGACTTTTTAATGGCATGGAAGAATGCATCTGACATAATATTAGTGATGAAAAAGAAAATTACATGTAAGAGGGGCGCCTGGATGGCTCACTGGGTTAAGCGTCTGGCTTTGGCTCAGGTCATGATCTCATGATTGATGAGTTCGAGCCCTGTATCAGGCTCTGTGCTGACAGCTCAGAGCTAGAGCCTGTTTCAGATTCTGTGTCTCCCTCTCTCTCCGCCCCTCCCCTGCTAGCACTCTCTCTCTCTCCCTCTCTCTCAAAAATAAATAAAAATTTTAAAAAATTTAAAAATTACATATAAGATATTCTATTTAAAGTATACCTATACATGTATACTATATATGTAGATATATATGTATGCTTACAAAAAAATAGTGACTCTCTCTGAGTATTGGGACTGGGTTACTTTTATTTTCAATTTATGAATTTTCTATATTTTGTAACTTTTCTGAATGTCATTTGTTCCTTTGTATGTGTTGTGGCTTTCCACTTACTCTTAATTTAACAGGGAAGTACTAATGTTACTGTTTTGCATTGTAGGAAATTAATCCCAGTTGTTTGGATGTCTCCATCTTTCTTGCTTTTTTCACGCTGGGTCAATGATTTATTCTCGCTACTCTAGAATCTTGTTTCCATGCCATATCTCCCACTGAGTTAGGAAGCATACATCCTCCTGTCAGGTCAACTTTCTGCCATGTCCTCTCCTTCTTTGGCCAGCTCACTTATTTTGCAGTAGCTGTCAGGAATGATGCTTACTTAAGGGCATGGGCTCTAGACTGGCTGGGTTCTGTGAAACCTTATGCAAGGCATATAACTTTTACCAAAAATTTTTGGGGAGTGGTAGAAAGTAAAAGGTGCTTAATGAATATTTATTAACTTGTTGAAATGAATGATGCAAGAACCATGCATCATGGAATGCAGATCATGGGAAAAGACAGGGGCTTCAATACCTACATCTCTAGGTACTACTTTCTGTGAACATTTAACATGTGCCTGCTGAGTCTTGAGTAGAGTGGCAGCATGTCATTTTAGCAGGAGAGCCTTGAATCAGAATTTCAGCCCCACCAGGTAGTTGCTGTCTTTCTTGTGCAAGAAACTTGAACATTCCAAACTCATTTTAGTCATCTGTGTAAATGGGGATCAGAGAGAACTCTTGTGATGAGTACCCATCTAGGAGGACTCTTCAATAAATCTTTCTGTACACTTCTATCCCCAAGCCCTTTCCTCCCTTCCCCAAATAAGTGAAATGGACCTTCCTGGGCACTTGGTCTCTAACCCAAAAATTAAGGACACTCAAGAATGACTGTTCCCTCTAGCTCCTGAAGTGCCTTCTATGGAGCTTACTTAACCCAATTGTTATGACAGACCCCCTTCTGATTGCTCCTATATACAAATAGTTCCTTCTAGTCATTCACTTTCAAAGTTCTCTACCTGCTGTTACACCTGAATATTTCCCATGTGACCTTAATCTGCAGAATCAGCTTCTATCAATCATTAAGTTTTCTTGTTCATGAGAATGTCTTTTTCTCTACGGTTTTGGGGGAACTAGGCAAATTCATTCTTTTTAGGGGAGCGATTATTTGATACGTGGTTGTGCCTTTACCCTAAATGTGGTCATGTTTAGTTTTTTTCTTTCTCATGTCTTCCTTAAAAAAGGAGTAAAACTAACCAAGACCTCTTTCATTGTACTGGACATAGATGATTATGAATGCCTTCGAAATAAATCCCAGTGGCCCATGAGACAAATGATTTTGAGCCCACTATATGTGTGACCCATAATCTTTATAGTTTTTAAGAATATGTGTTGGGAAGTAATTATAAGAGGCAGATCACTGCAGCAAAAGAAAGTGAGAAAGAAATCAATGGTACTGAATCTTAAGAGTCTGCCAAGCAAGAAGCCAGGGTAGGAGACATGTAGTTCAGAAAAGTTCGACTCCTTTTGAACCTTTATATTCTCTAATCCTTAAAACAGGTTTGCTCTCTTGTTCAAATTCACTAAAGATCCAAAATAGCTGGGTAAAATCTGGAATAATATAGGGTTACTGTTAACATGTTTAAATTGAGATCAAATCTTAATCTTTTTCTTTTTCTTTTCTTTTCTATTTATTGGCTTCAAAGGGTTTCAGGGGCAGTGATGTGAATTATTCCGCATGTGCTTGATAGATTTCAGGCTTTATGAGAGGCAAGATGCCCACTGACTTTGTGAGCATGAAAAGGCCACTCTGACCGGGGTTTTCAGATTCAGTTAGTCTGAAAGTAATGACTCATGTGGGTAATTATTCCCACAAAGGCGAAAGACTTGTCTAATTGGACTAGGTAGGTAGCCCAACAGGTGACTTATACCAGCTTGGCTTTTTGTTTAAGGCAAGCAGAAATTGTTTAGATGAGAAATATTATTCCAATTTGTAACAAGGTTCACAAATTTAATTTTCAAATTGCCGAGTTTTGAGATAGTTCTATCTCAGAAAGCTAGGATATCACCATATCCTACGGCTTTGCTCTTCTTCCCTTCTTGCCTTAACCAAGATTTATAAGCAATTGCAATCATCATTTTTCCTTTTCTCCCTTTCCAAGACTTCTGGAGAAAGCATCAAAATCAAATGAAAACTTTTCCTCAAAGAGCCACAGTAAACTGACTAATGTAACAGGTACCTTACTCATAATTCAGCTGCAACATAGGATACTTATATTGGACGATCTTATTTCCTCTTCATAAAGATGTAAATTTGACACTTTTATTTAGTGAAGGGGTTAAAAATAGCTTTATCTTCTCTGTGTGACTTTTTTTTTCTCACTGCTCAAGACATATCCCTGGAGAGGTATCCCTAGGTTTTATAGATCTCTCGTCATTTTCCCTAATGAGAGAAAATGTCAAGTGTCTTTAAAAACATATGATTTTAAATCTATGACATAATTATAAAAATGACATTTAGACACCCTTTTTTCTTACTTACAAAAAAGAAATGCCACCCACCCTATTTAGTTTGTATTTGGTTCTGGAGAACTGTTCATTTGAGTACATTACGTGTGTATAAAACAGCTATGCTGGTTTAAGAAACATCAGATATACAAAACAGATCAGTAGAGGGGTGTTTAGTCCCTTTAGAATAGTCTTCTTCACTTCACAGAATAATTTGCACTCGTGTTCCTTTCAATGCGATTTTTGTGCATTTGCAGTATGAATTTGTATAAACAGAATTTTTGCAGATGTACTTATTAGTGTTAAAATTAGTACTTCGGTTTTATTGCATTAGTCTAATTATCCAAATAGTTGTGGCTTTAAAAAAAAAAAGAACACACTTTCACTTGAATTACTCAGAAAATGAAATCATATAAGTTATAGATTCAAACTGGAAGGGAATTAGAAGCATTTAATGAGATATGTATCCATTTAGTTCTTTAATGTTGACCTTGCAGTTAGAATGTAGTCGGAGAAAAGCTGAGCGGCATTTTCAATTCAAGCCTGCTCTCAGTTTGGAAGTGTTTGGAAGTGTGCTTGTGTTCGGTGTAAGAAGTTGGCTTAAATTTAACAGCCTAAAAATGATGAAAGGCGCATTTTTTACAGCCTTTTATTCAGCGAGTGGCAAAGGAAATGGAAGGAAGCTTAAAATCACTGTATGTGCTTTTCATCTCAATACATGCCTTTCAGCACAGATATATGTAATAATGTTAAATGCTATTTGGCCCTTGTTCACCTCCACCCCACCCCTTCCCAATGATCTTTTTTTCAAACTTGCAAATTTGAGACATCTTTTGAAACTCCCCTCCCCCCGCCCCTCACTGTCCTGAAGCCTGTGAAGATGACACACACTCTTGAGTCACTCACACCAAAAAGAACTGGTCAGAGTGGGAAGGGAGAGGATTTATATACACAGATTTTTAAAAGAAAACTATCGAATGCAGTTGATGCAGTTTTGCCAGGGACAATGACACTCGTGGGACCGGCCAGGCTGTCTATGACCGTCATAAAGATCATATTCAGAAATGATGGACAGGTTAGCGAAGCGGATTGTCAAACAAGAAGAGGCAGAAACGCGGGGCAAAGGGGTGCGTTCCCGTTTTGTAGACTTAATGGAGAGACCCCCAGGCGCTGCTCGAAAGGAGAGCTGGGCGCGCCCTTCGGACCTTTTGAACTCTGGCCGCTCGACAAAAACCCCCTTTTGAAAAAACGCGGAGTTCACTGGGCGTCAGAATTAAGCAACACCAAATCAAGGCGCTAATATAAACGTGCTGGGTTTAGGACTGTGCGTTTGGTTTGGTTCTCGACGTTGTGGATTAGTATCAGGTGCTAATTTCAAACATCTGGGGCAGCTCTTTGGAGGAAATAAAGAAGGAAACGGCATACTTTTTAANCTAGAAGAGGTGGGGTGGGGGGAGGGTTGCATTTCTTGCCACAAGCACCCCAGTAGCATTAATTATGCACAAAGGGAGTGACTGTGAAGGCAGGAAAGGCCATCTCTCTGCCTTTCTCCAGCTCCTGCTGGGAACTGAGGGTCGGGCCCGGGAGGCACGATTTGCGCGCAAAGGGGCTGTGCGCTGGGCGGGAGCGGGCGCTGGCCGAGGGGCCCTAGTCTGCGCGCGAAGGTAGGCAGGCGTGTAGGGGCAGCCGGATCTGCTTCCTACAATCACCCAGGGTCTTGTGGACACCCGGTCCGAGGTTCTCCCCAAAGAGGGCCTTGGAGAGCACTGAACTTGGAGTGGAGTTGTTCTTTCTCCTTTTGAATGTGAAAACAAAGGACCTCACTGAGCCTCCTGGTCTGAGGGTGTTGGTGAGTTTCAGACCCGTGTCCTGGCTGGTAAATCATCCACACTTGCGCTCCCATCCCAGCCTCCTCGGTTTTGAGAGCCGTGGAGCCCACGGCGCGATCACATTTGTCCGGGTAGTCCGGTCCGCGGAGAGCCCAGGGGCGGGCGTCTGCAGAGGCGCGGGCACCCACAGCCTCCCGCGCGGGCCACCGTGGGTTGCTGCTTTCGCGCGCGTCGCCTCCTCCGGCCGGCGGCCCTTCTTATTTCAGCACAAAGAGTTTGAGGTGCATTGCTTTCTTTGGCGTAAAGCCCTCGCCGGGTCAGAGTGAAATCTCCGCTTTTTTCAGGAGCATTGTAACACAAAAGGTTTAAGGGGGGAAAATGTTAAAAGGAAGCCCTTTTCTCTTTAGGCTGAATGCAGTGAGGAGATTAAAACTTTCATTTGAGATTTTGCCGTATTCATGGCGGTGGGACGCTGAATAGGACTGAGTCAAAGCCCCCAGCGCGGCTGTGTGCCCTTTTATCTCCGGCACATCTTCAGACACAGGTTGTTTTGCACTTGAAAGAGGGGAGAGAGGGGAATGTGGGATTTTGACAGCTGATATTGGCCTCTGAACTCTTGATGGGGATTTTCTAATTAACCCCAAGTACCCATCAGGTGGCCAACATGGAATAGTTTCTGTCAGAGAGGGCAAAAGTTTCCCATTTTGATCAAATGGTTGGGGACAATTTTTAACATTCAGAGTGAGGAAATTTAGGAGGGGTCTCTGCTCACAGAGTTTGAAAAGCCAGATGGAGCCGGTTGGGCTGGGAAGGGCGGCCTGAGGACACCAGTAAGTGGGCTGTTAAGTTATCACCTTGACATGGGCAGCATCAGGACACTGGGGAAAGGTGAGTGTGGTTCCTGAGAGTCAGAAAATAACACTGTTTGCTTTACAAAACGAAGCCAGCTCAGAAATTTGAGTGGAGAGCTCTAACCTGTGGTTTACTCTTATGTTTGGACTTGGGGAATACCCATTTGTCTGTTAGCTGGTTTTAATTCTAATTCAAACCTCTGACTCTTAGCCAGGACCTGGATGCATGTGCTGAAATAAATTCCACCTTGTTTTCCTGAAGGCAGCTCTAGTTTAAGAGATTAGGTAGAAATGGTAGATCAGTCTTTGTAAATGAAGAGAAAACGACTGATTCATCGGTTCAAGAGCGAAAGGGTGAGTTGTTTTAGAACAAGTCCCAGGAAGAAAGGATAAGTTTGGATGATGAACGTCCAAATCCTAAGTCCCTTGGGGATTCAGATTCAGTGTATTTGGGGGTGAGGTCCCTGGAAAGTATATGCTTGAAAACGGCACCAGGCAGGTGATTCTTCTGGTGGGGCCAAGCTCTAGGGAAATGTTTCCCAGGCTTCTCTGATGGTAACAAGACCAGGAGTACTTGCTTAACACACACACACACACACACACACACACACACACATTTTGGGTGCCTGTCTTCATACTGTAAAGTCCAATGGATATTTCTGAAAGATGTATATTTCTAACAAGAGCTCACAGAGAGCTCCCAAGGCCCCCAAATCTCTTGGCTTTTCCCCTGTGCCACTGACTGCTGCTTCTCACTCTCCTTTACAGATTCCTTTCCCTTTCCCTGACCTTTAAACGTTGAGACAATGCCATGGCCTGATCTTTTCTTTTTCTTTCTTTCTTTTTTTTTTTTTAAGTTTTTATTTTAATTCCAGGGGTGCCTGGCTGGCTCAGTCAGTTAAGCGTCTGACTTTGGCTTAGGTCATGATCTCGCAGTTCATGGGTTCGAGCCCCACGTTGGTCTCTGTGCTGACAGCTCAGAGCCTGGAGCCTGCTTCAGGTTCTGTGTCTCCCTCTCTTTCTGCCCCTCCCCCACTAACACTCTGTCTCTCTTTCAAGAATAAATAAACATTAGAAATTTTTTAAAGATTTTTTAAAAATTTTTAATGTTTATTTCTCAGACAGAGAAACGGACATATAGACAGACAATGTGAGCAGGGGAGGGTCAGAGAGAGAGAGGGAGACACAGATTCTAAAACAGGCTCCAGGCTCTGAGCTAGCTGCCAGCACAGAGCCTGACGCGGGGCTCAAATCCACGAACCATGAGATCATGACCTGAGCCGAAGTCGGACGCTTAACCGACTGAGCCACCCGGGTGCCCCTTAAAGATTTATTTTAATTCAAGTTATTTAGCATATAGTGTTCTATTAGTTTCGGGTGTACAATATAGTGATTAAACAATTCTATACGTTACTCAGTGCTCACTCAGCATGGTAAGTGTACTCTTAATCCCCTTCACCTATTTCACTCATGCCGTCACCCTGCTCCCCTCTGGTGACCAGCAGTTTGTTCTCTGTAGTACTCTGTTTCTTGGTTTGTCTCTTTTTCCCTTTGCTTGTTTGTTTTGCTTCTAAAATTCCACATATGAATGCAATGATATGATATTTGTTTTTCTCTGACTTATTTCGCTTAGCATTATGCTCTCTAGCTCCATTCATGTCATTGCAAATGGATTTCATTCTTTTTCATGGCTGAATAATACACCACTGTATATATATAAAACATGTATATAATGTATATATATGTATGTATATATGTCATATATATAATATATATGTGTTATATACATTAGATGTTATGTATGTATACATATATAACATGTATAGATAATATATATAACATCTGTATATACATACATATATATACATTATATATGTTATATGTTATATATCACATCTTCTTTATCCATTCATCTATCAATGGACTCTTCGGCTCCTTCCATAACTTGGCTATTTTATTTTATTTTTATTATTTTTTAAAATGTTTTATTTATTTCTGAGAGAGATAGAGAGAGAGAGAGACAGCATGAGCAGGGGAGGGTCAGAAAGAGAGAGACACAGAATCTGAAACAGTCTCCAGGCTCTGAACCGGCTGTCAGCACAGAGCCTGACGCGGGGCTCGAACCCATAAATCGTGAGATCGTGACCTGAGCCGAAGCCAGATGCTCAACCAACTGAGCCACCCAGGCGCCCCATAACTTGGCTATTTTAAATAATGCTACTGTAAACATGGGGGTGCATATATCCCTTTGAATTAGTGATTTTGTATTCTTTGGGTAAATACCAAGCAGTTGGATTGCTGGATCATAGAGTAGTTCTATTTTCAACTTTTTGAGGAAACTCCATACTGTTATCCAGAGTGGCTGCACCAGTCTACATTCCCACTAACAGTGCAAGAGAGTTCCTTTTGTCTCCATATCCTCATTGACACCTGCTGTTTCTTGTATTGTTGGTTTTAGCCATTCTGACAGGTGTGAAGTGATATCTTATTGTAGTTTTGATTGGCATTTCTCTGATGGTAAGCGATGATGAACATCTTTTCATGTGTCTGTTGATCATCTGTATGTCTTCTTTGGAGAAACATCTGTTCGTGTCTTCTGGCTATTTTTTTAATTGAGTTATTTGTTTTTTGGATGTTGAGTTTTATAAGTTCTTTATATATTTTGAATACTAAGCCTTTATTGGACATGTCATTTCAGATATCTTCTCACATTCCATGGCTTGCCTTTTAGTTTGGTTGATTGTTTCCTTCACTGTGCAGAAGCTTTTTATTTTGATGTAGTCCCCGAAGTTTATTTTTGCTTTGTCTTCTTGCCTCAGGGGACCTATCTAGAAAAAAATTGCAGTGTCTGATGTCAAAGAAGTTACTGCCTCGGCTCTCTTCTAGGATTTTTATGGTTTTAGGTGTCACATTTAGATCTTTAATCCATTTTGAATTTAATCTTGTGTATGGGTTAAGAAAATGTCCAGTTTCATTCTCTTACATGTAGCCATCAAATTTTCCCAGCACCATTTGTTGAAGAGACTGTCTTTTTCCTATTGCATATTTTTCCTGCTTTGTGGAAGATTAATTGACCATATAATTGTGGGTTCACTTCTGCCTTTTGTATTCTGTTCTATTGACCTATGTGTCTATTTTTGTGTCAGTGCCATACTGTTTTCATAACTGTAGCTTTGTAATATAACTTGAAGTCTGGAATTGTAATGCCTCCAACTTTGGGTTTCTTTTTCTTAAAAAAATTTTTTAGGGCGCCTGGGGTGGCTTAGTCGTTAGGCGTCCGACTTT
>NW_027529526.1:708720-718015 GCF_008692635.1 Crocuta crocuta | reverse complement strand
ATTTTTTTAAATGTTTATTTTTGAGAGACAGAGCATGAGTGGGGGAGGGGCAGAGAGCTAGAGGGAGACACAGAATCTGAAGCAGGCAGGCTCCAGGCTCCCAGCTGTCAGCACAGAGCCGAACACAGGGATCGAACCCACAAACTATTAGATCTTGACCTGAGTCAAAGTTGGACACTTAACCACCAGAGCCCACAGGTGCCCCTGTTTTTCTTTTTCAAGATTGCTATAGCTATTCAAGGTCTTCTGTGGTTCCATACAAATTTCAGGATTGTTCTACTTCTGTGAAAAATGCCATTGGTATCTTGATAGAGATTACATTAAGTGTGTAGATTGCTTTGGGTAGTATAGACATTTTAAAAATGTTTGCTTTTCCAGTCCATGAGTATAGAATGTCTTTCCATTCTTTGTGTCATCTTCAATTTCTTTCATTTGTGTTTTATAATTTTCATAGTACAGATCTTTTAACTCTTTGGTTAGGTTTATTCCTAAGTGTCTTACTTTTCATGCAACTATAAGTGGGATTGTTTTCTTAATTTCTCTTTATACTGCTTCATTATTGGTATATAGAAATGCAACAGATTTCCATATGTCGATTTTGTATCCTGCAACTTTACTGAATTTGTTAATCAGTTCTAGCATTTTTTTGGTAGACTGTTTCAGGTGTTCTTTCTTTTTTTTTAAAATTTACGTGTTTATTTTAGAGAGAGAGAAAGAACACAAATGGAGGAGAGGCAGGGAAAGAGGGAGAGAGAGAATCCCAGACAGGCTCTACCCTCTCAGTGTGAGCCTGACGTGGGGCTTGTATCCATGAACTGTGAGATCATGACCTGAGCCAAAGTCAGACACTTAACCAACAGAGCCACCCAAGTGCCCCTTTTTGGGTTTTCTATATGTAGTATCATGTCATCTGCAAATAGTGAAAGTCTTCCTTCTTCCTTATCAATTTGGACGCCTTTTAATTATTTTGTTGTCTGATTGCTGTGGCTATGACTCAGTCTTTAGTTTTCTCTTTTTCTAAATTCACCTCCTTGGTGACCTCATCTACCTTGTGGCCTCCCAATAGACTCCTGAAGTTACAGCTTTGGCTCAGATTTTCTCAAAACTCTAGACTCTTCATCTATCTGATTGCTTGCTTGGATCTCCCCTTGGCCTTGACCTCTGGCCTGGGATAGTCTCTCCGCACCTACGAGAGAAGGCCAGTGTGGCTGGAGCATATCATGCGAGTGGGAGGAGGATGCTAGAGATGAGGTTGGAGAGGAAGGCAAAGGTCAGATAATTAGGGCCTTGAGGCCATAGGAAGGAGTTTAGTCTCCCTGATCTAATTGAGATATTTAAAGAACACTCTAGCTGTCATGTAGAGAAGGTATTGAAGAAGGGTAAGAAATACAGAAAATGGAAACTCAATAAAGAGTCTTTTGCAATAATCCAGATAAGGGATGATGGTGACTTAGTCCAAGAAGCATTGGAGATGGAGAGAAATGGACAGAGAATGGATAATTTTGAAAATATTATCACAGCCACAATTGGACTGGTTAGAGGATCCAATTTAGAACATGAGGGAAAAAGAGAAATCAGGATAACTTCCAGGTGTTAGACTTAATAATTTCGATGATGGTACCATTTATTGATAGAAGTAGAAGGCAGTAGCTCCTTAATTTTTTCATGTTATCACACACACACACACACACACACACACACACAAAATAACACTTGTAAGACACAGTAGTAAACTGGAGGGGATTTGCAGATGTCTATATGAGGTTTGGTGAATTTTTTTCATTGTATTTTCTTTATATATCCTGTAATGATGATAAGAAAAATAAAATACAAAGTACTAAGGAAGATGTGTCAAATATTTTTAAAAATAACTCTGCAATAGAATCTTCTAAAAACTGTAATGCTGAATTTGCTTTGGAACCCTGCTTGGAAACAATGAGCTACATTGCTTTAGTGAACATGACTTTTTTTTTATTTTTATTTTTTTTATATCAGGTTTCAAACTTGAAGTAGCTACACCCAATCCTGATCAAGACTGTTTAGTGGTAAGCTCCTCAACTTCTTAAAAAACTCAACCTTTTTCACACAGGAGACAAAATTAGAAATAGTTTTGCAACCATTCAAAAATGTCAAGAATTGAAATGAAACTTAAGAACTTTTAAGGTCTCCATTGAAATCTCTTGTATTATTTCTAATGGATTTAAAATCCAGTCGAATATTTCCATTTGTCTATTTGTTTATTCAATTATTTATTGAGGCTTGCTAAGTGCCAGATACTATTCTAGGCACGTAAATAGCTAATACATCGAAATTAACAATGAAGCTCTAAGTTGCAGAATCAGCTTGCTTGCCATTAGCTCGTCTGTCATCTGGTCTATGTGAAGGGAGAGGGTGGAAGCCACCACCTGCAGCCTCACCTGCGTGGCCTCCAGCCCCTCTTTATCCAGTACTCTGTGTTCCTTGGGCACCCAGAACTCCTCCAGTAGCTGCATGGTGCTCTGCAGCTGTCTGCCAAAGAAGAGATTCTTGGCCAGGCTCAATCCATCGGGCAGAAAAGTGAGGTCCAGGCGTGGCTCATTTTGTTGGCTGGTTTTGGGGCTCATGCGATTGCTGGCATAAAAGCAGTGGCTGCTTTCAGAGGATGCTTGGGTAGCTGCATAGCACCCCTGATGGCCCCAGAATCCAATCGGCCAGCCTCCTAAGCTGACATCTCCTGGCACACCCAGGTGCTGTGGTGCTTTGTGTAAGGTGCTCTCCCTTAACCAGTTCTAGTCAGTGAGCAGAATTGTTATGAACAAAATTGTGTCCTCCTTCTCCCTAAATTCACATGTGAGGTCCTACCTTCCAACATGACTGTTTGGAGACAGAGCCTTCATGGGGGGGATTAAGGTTAAATGAGATCATAAGGGTGGGGCTGGTTTGAAGAGAAACAGGGAAACAGACACACAGAGGAAAGGCCATGTGAGGACACTGAGAACACAGTGAGAAGACGGCCATCTGCAAGCTAAGGAGAGAGGCCGATACCTTGATCTTGGACATCCAGCCTCTTTCTTTTTTTTTTTTAATGTTTTATTTATTTTTGAGACAGAGACAGAGCATGAGAGGGGGAGGGGCAGAGAGACAGGGAGGTACAGAATTCGAAGCAGGCTCTGAGCTGTCAGCACGGAGACCGACACGGGGCTCGAACCCACAAACGTGAGATCATGACCTGAGCCGACGTCGGAGGCTTAACCAACCGAGCCACCCAGGTGCCCCTCCAGCCTCTTTACTTCTGAGAAAATTAATTTCTGCTGTTTAAGCCACCTGGTCTGCAGCATTTGGTTGTGGTAGGCCTAGCAGACATTTAGGAACTGGGCCAAATGCAGGGGTTATCAAACCTGAGGCGCTTTAGGCACTATTCATTAGCCTGGGTTTGCCCCTCAGAAATTCCGATTTGACTGGCTCGGTGTGTAGCCTGAATGTTTTAGAAGTTTCACAGGTAAGCCTAAATGTCAACCAGAGTGAGAACTGCTGAGGGAATGGGTATGAAACTTCAAGGAAACAGATTCAATTCTACCGGAAAAACAAACAAACTTTTGTTTGGCATCTGCCTGGCAAAATGGGGAAACCCCCTTCACTGTAAGTATCTAAGCAGACATTGGTAAGAGTGCACCTGATCACCAGACGACCATTCCTGCCAGCAGATGGAACATCTGTCCTGTCACCCCCAAGGTCCGTCTTCCCCTTCACCTGGCCCCATACACTGTGGACGATCTACGAGGGCACCCAGGATTGATGTCACTCTGTAGTTTCTGAGCCCACCACTCATTCCCTGCCATGTCTTACGTGGCTGTTTCTCTGTGCCCTTCTAGGCCCTCACCATTAATGGAGAGGCTAAACTTGATGTATCCTATGGTTTTTTCCAGATCTCAGATTTCTTCATTTTAATCAAGTAAAAATATAGCTTCCTGATTGTAACAGGAGATGAGAATTAAGTTAGCAACTTCAAGCCATATCGAGTTCCTCTCCAAGAGAAAGGCAGATTTAGTCAATGAGCTATGCCTATTTCAACACAAATTGAATTAGCGGAAAATGAAAGGGTCACCTGCTGAAGATGTCCCTTTGGCCCTGTGCGAGAAATGCTTTCTTAGCCTGACTGCCTGGGAAAGCTTAAATTTGTTGCGGGCACACCTGTCATCCTCATTGGTAGGGTTGTTTTGTTTTGTTTTGTTTTGTTTGCCGTAAGATGCTTATTATCCTGCAAGTCAGTCCAGTAGGTCAATACTGGACAGAAAAGAGAGGCAGTTTCAGACATTTAAATGATGTCTGTACACCCTAACCAGTGCTGGAAATCGTGGACTTTTGTGGAAGGGGAGACTTCAGAGGCCCTTCTTCCCTTAGCCTTAGAACCTGCCTTGGGTTTGCCTTCCCGTGGGTTGGGTGCTTCCTTGTCAGGGATTTTGGGACCCAGCCTACTCTTGTGACTTTGGATACTCTTCCCCAACTTTCCCCTTTGAGATTCTCTCCCAATAAGGGTAGCTAGAGACTAGGGTGCACCCTGCTTTGCTGCCCCTTTCATGCCACATCTGAAACTAGCTGTGACATTTTGGCATTGAACTGTTTTATGACTGATAACGTGAGAAACAGGCAGGAAATAACAAGAGTAGCCAACTTGAAAATACTACTGTGATTTTAAAGAATTATATACTTTTAAGTTTATTTATTTATTTTGAGATAGAGAAAGGGTGCGTACTTGAGGGGAAGGGGTGGAAAGAAGTGGGGAGAGAGAGAGAGAGACAGAGAGAGAGACCCAAGCAGTCTCCACACTTTCAGTTTGGAGCCCAATGCAGAGCTCAAACTCACAAACCGTGACATCATGATCTGAGCTGAAACAAAGAGTTGGACTCTTAATGACTGAACCTAGGTGCCCCAATTTTAAAGACTTTTAGAATTCAGAGTCAAAGCCCCTGACCTGCTTTCTTCTTTCTGAGATGGAAACTAAAAGCCTATAATGAGAATGGACATTATCAACTTCTTATTCTGTGTTAACCTCTTAGGCATTCTCAGGGTTTCTTAGGAAACAGACCCATAGGATACACACACACACACACACACACACACACATACACACACACACATGAATATATACACATAGGGATAGACATATATATATATAGAGAGAGAGGTATTTATTTTAAAGAATTTTGGAGGCTAGAAAGCCTGAAATCTGTAGGGCAGGCTGGCAAACTAGAAACTCAGGCAGAATTGATGCTGCAGTTTTGAGGCAGAATTCCTTCTTTGGAGAACCTTTCTTTCTCTTAGGACCTTCAACTGATTGAATGAAACCTACCCATATTCTCAAGGGAAATCTCCTTTCCTTAAGGTCAGCCAGTTTAGGTATTTACCACTTCTTCAAAACACCTTCACAGCAACGCTTAGGTTAGTGTTTGATGAAATAACTGAGTGTGATAGCCTAGCTAAGTTGACACCTAAAACTAACCATTAGCTGGCCAGCAACCTCTGGGCCCAATATTTGATTCTGTGTCTGGAGTCCCCTGGAATTCACGGGGAAACATTATTTATGACCTTAATTTCTCTTTCTTAAATGATCCTAGTCTCTCAGTGGAGATTGCCCCCATTGAAAAATTAGTTTTGAAAGTCAAAGTCAAAGAGGGTGATAGAATGACGTTGATGGAAAGGACCTTTACAGAAGCTCTCTTAAATAATTGTCACTTCACTAATTCAGATAAAACCCTGCTTTCCATTCTCTTTATACAGAGCCAGGCTTGAGGCCCTATGAATCCTCCTGGTTTGTTGAGGACTCAGCAACACACTATGCGTGTCTACCCTCGTCGGCTGAGCTGTATACTTACCAACAGTGAGTTGTCTGTTCTCAAACTTGTTTATGCCAGTTGCTCTTGCTACTCTTTCCTTAATTGTAAATCAAGGGGCTTGACCAGATCATCTTTCTGTCCCTCTTCTCATCATCCTCCCCTGATTTCTTTCCTCTCTAAACCTCAACCAACCAAAGGCAGAAGAGCAGTGGGCACACTCTAGGACCTGTCAAAGATCTACCTCTTTGTTGAAGATATACCACTGGAATTCAAAAATATTTCAATGGGCAAAACTACTCTTTGGTAGGTCTCCTTAATCAATCATGATGGTACTGCTGTGTAACGTTTGGATTGTACAGCTGTATATAGATCCTAATGAGGCTGGAAAGAGGGCAAGATGGGCAGGGTGGTCATGTCAGATGGCGACAAGGTTGGCGGGGGCTGGGCCGGGCCATCTCCAATGGCCCAGGCATGACTGAGTGCTGTTGGCTTTTGTGGCCTTCAGGTTCTGCCTGATTATTGGTCACTAGCCCATGCTATAAGAAGAAGACACAGTAAACATGGTTCTGATGGGTGCTGGAGCCTCTAATAATAAGTCTAATCAATCTTGCTGACACTTCCTCTTTCAGCTAGTGCTGTGACAAATTGTTTCTTTGCTGAAGTTCATCCCACATATCAGTGGTGTTTGTGTGTGTGTGTATGGGTGTGTATTTTGGGGTTAGGGATTGCTTAAGGAAGTGCCTAAATTTTAAGAAACCATGGAGTGCGTGGTGGAGGTCACGAAGTAACTAGTTCTCAGTTTATCTCATGTGGGTCTTCTCATTTAATTTTAATCCCAAATGGAGAAAGTGGCTTTTAATTCTAGTCTGTGAGCATTTCTACTTTATGTTTTGGAATGTTTTAGCTTCAACTGACTAAATGAAAAGTTCCTTTATTGAGTTATTGTATATAATTTAAATCCCTTCTCTGGAACCCTAGGCATGCTGACATTTCCATAAAATATTCCTATCCAAGGCAGGAAGATTTCCATTGGGAAAAAATTTAGTAACAGAAACCTTTGTCTGTCTGTATCCATTGATAAAATCCACTGGTTTTGCTCTCTCCATGTATTGTGGGTATACCCTCCACTTTGTATCAGTAATTTTGAGTTTCTGATGTAGAATTTCATACATTTGAGGATTGGAGGAAAATTTGGGGGGTAAGAACCTTGTAACAATGACATATGGTTACGGGGTCGCTTAGGGTCTTTTGAGTTACAGCATTCTTCGTACTATATTTTTGTATATTTTATCAGTAATTTTATTCAAGTGTCATACTAGCACCTTAATGCCAATATGTGATAATCTTGTTATTTCCTGGCCCATATATTTTTATATTCTCTTTTTCTATACTCTACTTTAGTAACTAGAACCATGAAGCTCAGAGCTGTCTAAGCTAGATCCCAAAGGGCATCCTAGACTTTTCTCTCTCTTTTGTGCTCTCCACCTAGGGAAAATATATAATTTATCCCTCATATTAGAACCGTTTTGTAAATCCAAGGGGGCACTGTTGATGATTAGGCCAGGACAACAGATATAGATTGAAATTGTATTGGGCAAACTGGGACCTAAGGTCTCCAAATGATCTCCATTGTACTCCTTAAATGCCATTCAACCTGTTTCCTCCTTTCACTTGCCTTTGCCATTGCTTTGGTTTAAGCCCTCATCAGCCCTGACCTGGACTGTTATACTAGCTTCCTAACTAGTCTCTCTGCTTCCAGGCCTGGCCTTCTTCAATTCATCCATGCCATGTAGGTCACACTCTGGCTTAAATCATCTCAGTTGCTCTATGGACTAGAGGATAAAGACCAGACTCCTTAGTATAGAACACAAGGCCCTTCTTGATGGCTTTTTTCATTTCCAGCATCATTCCTGCCCATTTCTTCTCTGCATCCACTTTAGTCTTTCTGACTTGCTTGCACTACCCGACACAAACCATCATGTGTCATGTTTTTGTACATGATATTCTTTTGCTTAAATTGCTTAGCCCTCTGGCTGCCTGCCTGAAATAATTCAAGATTTAGCTCAAAGGATCATGGACTTTAATAATATTACAATGTGTGTATTTAGCATAAGAGTTCGTTTTCAAGAAGTTTTGGGCCTCAGGACCCCTACTGATCTTTGTGTGAACTTTAAACAGGGGACCCTCTGGGCAATTACAGCTCCCATAAGCTCACAGTTGGAAGGCAGAGATTGGCCTAGATTTTGGACCACCATTCCTACCCACTTTTTGTTCAGTGCACAGACTATATTCCAAACCAAAGTTGCAGGTCATGCCAATACTCTGCACGTAGTAGAGCCTGTAGAATATCTGATGGCTGAACTTCTTCTAGGCTGTGAAATCACCTAGTTTCATCATTGTTACACCAAGTCTGCCGAAGGGCATGTGCTATAACGCCACCCTCCCTGTTGGCTACTCTCTTCTCTCTGAAGTTTCCCTCTTATTTGCTGCCACTGTCCTCCAGCCCCATCACACTGGACTCTTCCCAGTGAGTCCTTTGGTCATTTGTTTCATTTTCTTGCCATCTCTTTTGGCTGGTAAATGCCAGTTCAGATTGTCCATGTCTTTTTGTTTTTCAGAATGATATTGACTTATGTCCATACACGTAACCTTACCTTCTTGACCTGCTCATTTGGTAAGCGCAGCAATTTATAGTCATCATTATTCATGTGATTTCTTGGTGAGAATATATGCTTTTATGGTATTTCTGAGGTTGCCAATGAGAGCAACTTAATCTGAATAAAGTTAAGGAAAAGGGGTCTTAAGTATGTGGATTCTGCTATGTCTAGTGGACACCAGGGACAGGGTTGCAGCGGCCTCAGAGCACCTGGGACAAGACACAAGAATGCCATCAGGACTCTCTCTGTCTCTTGCATTTCCTAAACCATTTCCTAAGCATGTCTGCTTTATTTATCTCTCTGCTAAATTGTTGTCTCTGTTTTTCTGGTTACACAATAACAAAAAAAGGTCATTGAGAGGCTGTGGGTTTTTGTGGTACAACTTTATCTGTCTGAGGGATTGAATGACTCTCTTAATGCCACTTCTAAATTTCTGAGCCAAAGTGTTGGTGTTTCAGCGTGAGCCAGATGTACTGTCCTGGACCAGTGGGAACATCAAATAAGAGCATGGTAGCTTCGGGGCACCTGGGCGGCTCAGTCGGTTAAGCGTCTGGCTTCGGCTCAGGTCATGATCTCATGGTTTTTGGGTTCGAGCCCCGCATCAGGCTCTGTGCTGACAGCTAGCTCAGAGCCTGGAGCCTGTTTCCAGATTCTTTATCTCCTTCTGTCTTTGAAACTCCCCTGCTCATGTGGTCGGTCTCTCTCTCTCTCCCAAAAATAAATAAGACATTAAAAAAAAAGAGCATGGGGGCGCTTGGGTGGCTTAGTCGGTTAAGCGTCCGACTTTCGCTTAGGCATGATCTCGCGGTTCCTGGGTTCGAGCCC
>NW_027529526.1:701372-707822 GCF_008692635.1 Crocuta crocuta | reverse complement strand
AAAAAAAAAAAAAAAAAAAGAGCATGGTGGCTTCTACAGCAATCATATAGAGACAGAGCAGGAAGGGAGAGGTCATTAATTCACTCTCAACAAGGGTTTACCATGTACCCGATGTGTGTCCACACGGTGCTAGACACTGGAGAGATAGTGGTGAGCAAGCAGACTGGCTCTCTTGCAGCTTATATTATAACAAGGGAGATAAACCATTAACGAGGAGCCAAATAAGCAGTGTTAAGTTGATAATGGGTATAAATAGGATCAAAGAAGGCTATTCTGAAGAAGTGACCTTTAAACTTCAAGTTGAAAGATGACAATGAATGAGCTCTTGTAAGAGCTGGGGTAAAAATCTCCCATGCTTGTCAGAGACCAGGGGAGAGAGAGTGCAAAGGCTCTGAGTTGGAGGGAAGGTGTGGGGGTCTGGGAATCAGAGGCAAGCCCTCTAAGATAACAGAGTGAGTTGAGGATGAAAGTGTTCTGAGATGACGTTGGCCAGGAAACACTTGCATGCCACCGTAGTGACACTCTGCGATGGAAAGGTTTGGAGAGGCGTCAGCATTGCCAGGTCTAGAGGCTGTATGGGAGGCATGGATATTGGACAGGTGGGTGCAAATGTTGGGAGGCCGGGAGCTTTGGGTGCAAATGTTGGGAGACCGGGAGCTTTGGGCGCTATGGACTGTCCTCACCTTACGGTGGTTCAATTTACAGCTTTTCAGCTTTACCATCGTGGGAAGGCAATATGCATTTTGTAGAAACTGTACTTTGAAGCATGAATTTTGATCTTTTCCTGGGCTAGTGATTTGCAACAGGGTCCTCTCCTGTGGTGCTGGGCGGGGGCAATGAGCCACAGCTCTAGGTCAGTCCTGCCGTCACGTGGTTACACAACCAATACACTTAGAATCATTCTGTTTTTCATTTTCAGTATCGTATTCGATAAATTGCATGAGATATCCCATGATTTACTATAAAATAGGCTTTGCGTTAGATTTGCCCCAGCTGCAGGCTAATGTAAGTGTTCTGAGCATGTTTAAGGTCGGTGAGACTAAGCTCCTTTGTTCAGTGGCTTGGGTATATTAGATGCATTTTCAATTTATAGTATTTTCAACTGAGAGTGGGTTTATCAGGACATAATTGAGGAAGATCTGTAGATGGTTTGAACTCTGATGATATTAGTGGAAATCCATTGGGTATTACTTGGATATGGAAATGAGGGAAAGAAAAGAATCAACAATGTTCCTAGGATTTAGCTTGAATAACTGGGTGGGTCATTGTGGTGTCATTTACTGAAAAGCCTGGAAGAAGTTACTGCCTGGGGTGGAGGAATGGGGTAAAATCAGTAGGTCCAGTTAGATGACTAATTCTGAGATGTCTGTAGGATATCCATTTAAAGTTGCCAAGCAGTCACTCCAATACATTAATTTGGAGCTGTTAAGAGAGATCTAGGCTAGACACTGAAATTTGGAAGTACATACATAAATCAGTATTTCAAGTGGTAGCACACATCATGTGCTTCACACCCAACATGGATCATTTAACACTCCCTCCTTTACATAACAAAATGTTTCTCATAGTAATCATGTCATAATTGGTAATACTCCAGTTTTCTTGATTTATTCTTTAGTTTTAAAATTAAAAAAAAATAATTAAAATGAAAAGAATGCATTTTCATTTTAAAGATGTTCTTCAAATTTAGTAAAATATTTATGAATTATATTTTATACTTACCAACAAAAATATTACTCTTTCTCATGCTACACTTATTTCACTGTTTTCTTTTTAATTTTTTAATGTTTTATTTATTTCTGAGAGAGAGAGAGAGAGAGAGAGAGACAGCATGAGCAGGGGAGGGTCAGAGAGAGGGAGAGAGAGGGAGACACAGAATTGAAAACAGGCTCCAGGCTCTGAGATGGCTGTCAGCCCAGAGCCTGACGCGGGGCTCGAACCCATGAACCATGAGGTCATGACCTGAGCTGAAGTCGGACGCTTAACTGACTGAGCCACCCAGGTGCCCCCTTATTTCGCTGTTTTAAAATTTGAAGACAAATACTCTGAATGTTCACAAAGAATGACAGGATTGAAAGAACTCAACTTTGATTTTGTCATTTTTATAGTCACTGTGCTGTCACTTTATTTTGAATCAGCTGTGGAATCACAGGAATAGGTGGTAATCCAGGGGTTAGAGACATGAACAGTATCTGACACAAAATTGAATAACTTCAAAGTATTGAAAGGAATGCATGTAGCTAAGGCTGCAGGTGTTCTGTGGGAGAAGGGAAGGGCTGACTGAATAAATGTTTTTTTCCCAAATTCCCTGTAGAATATAACACTTGAAAAGTAACAAAAATATGATAATTTGAAGCTTCATATGTTTATTAAAACTCAACAATTAAACCATTGTTTAGAACATAAATCAATAAAAGAAAGCTTTCCCTCTAAAAGGAGTATTTTATGACTGATGGGGTCTAGAACTGGTGATACTAAAAATCAGACCCACACACAACTGATCATGCTATTGCTTAGAAAATCTCTGTAGACCATCCACTCTCTTATTGCTGGCACCAGGCATGAGAAGTGGCCTCTGCCCTTCCCTGGGCATGCCTTTAATTTTAAGCCTGGGAAGGACATACATCTGGGGAAAAAAGACTGGGACCACACCTTGCCACAGTCTTATATGCAGGGGGTTAAGGAAAGAAAGATGAACCAGCGAAGGAGGCATGGAAAGAGCAGCCAGTGAAATAGGAGGAAAATCAGGCGTCTAGTTTCACAGAAGCAAAGACAGAAATAGTTTCAAGGAGAGTGCGGTTGGTGGGGCCCCGTGCTGCTCAAAGATCATGTGAGATGATGACTGAAACGTGACCTTTGAGTTCTGCAGCCAAGATCTCTTTGCTGACTTTGACAAGGGCAGTTTCAGGGACTTGATGGAAGCGGCAGCCAGGTAGAAGAAGCTAGACAGTGATCAGGAGCTGGTCACAGAGGCACCATGCGTCTGGACAGCTGAGGTGTAACGTTTTGCCGAAAAGGAGACAAAAAAATGAAGAGCAGCTGGTGGAGAATCTGGATCAAGGAATGTTTGAGACTGCATATACTGGAGTCTACTTGTATCCTGACAAGAAAGATTTAACAGAGGAAGATTCAGATGATGCAGAGAAAGGGAATAACTGAAGGCGTACAGTCCTGGAGGAAGTGAGAGGGATGAGAATCTGGAGCAGTGTTTCTCAGTGATTCTCTGATGATATTAATGCTGGTGATCTGTGGACCCCATTCTGAGTAGTGAAGGTCTGCGACATGGGTTGGAAAATGGCATTTGATAAAAATTAGAGAAAACTTTGGTGCATTTGAATATAAGCTTTAAAATTCTGTGAAATTAAAGCACCATAAACATGAGAGAGGGAAAAATATTTGTAATTTATGTGACAAATGGTTAATTATATTCATGTTGAAAGAATATACAAAGCCATAGGAAAAAAACAACACAATAATAAATAGACAAGAGATGTGAACAGGTAATTCACAAATGAAGAGCTCAATAAACAAAAACTTCTATCTCCATAGTAATGAAGGTAATTAACTGAGATATGCTAACCATACTCATCAGGTTGGCAAAACCTGAAAAGCTGACAATTCTAGAGGTGAATTAGAGTGAACTCCCAAACACAGCTGGTGGAAGTAATTTGGTAATACTTAATAGAGTTGAAGACGCTCCTACACTAAAATAATAAAAACGCCACTTCTAGACCTGTATGCCAGAGAAATTCTTGTATATATTACACAAAAATGCACACATGAATAGTAATTACAATGTTGTTTACAATGGAGAAAAGTGACAAGCAACTTCATGTCCACCCATTGGAGAATAGAAAAAAAATTTTTTTAATGTTTATTTTTGAGAGAGGAGGGGAGTGGGAGGGGCAGACAGAGATGAAGACAGAGTACTGGAAGCCGGCTCTAGCTGACAGCAGAGATCCTGACTTAAGCCGAAGTTGGATGCCCAACTGACTGAGCCACTCAGGCGCCCCAGGATAGAAAAACCTTTTTAAAGTGTTGCGTGAGGGGCATCTGGCTGGCCCAGTCAGCAGAGCATGCAACTCTTCATCTCGGGGTCATGAATTTGAGCCCCATGTTGGATGTAGAGATAACTTAAATAAATAAACTTAAAAAATTTTTTTAAATTAAAATATTGACTAAAAAAAGTAAGGCATGGATTTGTAGGTACAATATGGTAGCAATTTCTATAAAGTTTAAAACTTATGAGACAAAGCTATATATTGTTTATCAATTCACATAGGGAGAAGTATAAAATATTCATGAGTCTGATAAATGATTAAAAAATTTAGGTTAGTGGTTACTTCCAAGGAAGAAGGAGGGAGAGATGGAATATCCGAGAGGGAAATAGAGGGATGAGTGTGTCAGTAATGCCTTATTTCTTCAAAAGAAATATGAAACACACATGACCACAATTTTAGGATTGAGTGGAGCTGAAGAGTAGATACAAGAGTGTTTGCTTGGGATTCTCTGTATTTTTCCCTGTGTTTGAAACTTAAAGAATAAATTTCAAGAAAAGGAATAAACAACATTAAGTTCCCGTCACTTGAAAGTGAACAGTAGTTCTTTTCAGAATCATCGTGAAAAATCATGAAAAATCTTCATTGGACTCAAGGCTTCCAGCCTAAACATTATCCTAGTTGCCTGCATTTCACCCTAGTAAGTAAAGAACGAGATCGGAGTGGGGGTGGGGGATAGAGCCGAAACTACTACTGTCTGGTGGGTAGGGCACAGAGAGGGTAGTAGATGGTGAGGAAGAGCTTGAAGACCAGGCACTCCTAATTTTCTCACAGGTCCCTTACTGTCTCAGTGGTTCAAAATACCTGTATAGTCACCCTCCTCTAACAAAACTTGCTTTCCTAAGGCACCTTTCTCGAAGCAATAAAGAGCAATTTCTGGTTTCATGCTAATTTCTTCTTTATTATTTTACTAGCAACTACTACATTTATTTTTAGACTACATCGGCAATGCATACTTGTTTCTTCAACCTTATGTAATAATAGACTTGTTAATTAACTTGGGAACCTAACTCAACATTTGTTATCTTAGGAATACGCATTCCAAGAGTCAAATAATAGAGTACGGTGTACTTTTGGATTCCAATCTATTTGTAAATTCGGGCAATCCTTTTCCAAATAGATCATTATAGTTGCTTCCATTCTTCCCCTTGGCAGTGTTATTTTGCAGTTCCTTCCATCCAGAGATGGACTCTGTTTCCCTATCCTTTGAATCTGGACTCACAATGTCTTGTTTGGAGCCAACAGAAGGTGGTAAAGAGATGTGTCAGTTCTGAGGGCAGAGGTCAAGAGGCCTTGCTTGCTTTTATTCTCTCAGAACTTTGCCATTGCCATAAAAATAAATCTGGACTAACCTGCTGAAAGATACCTCACCATGCGAGGGCAGAGCAAAGTCACACCAGACCAGCCAAAGCCATCATAGACCAGTAAACCCACAGTGAGCATTATGAGTGAGCCTGAGATCCGCCATATCTCATCCACATCAGCGTAACTGCTGAGAACTTAAAGGAGCTGTTTAAGTTGCAGGGTTTTGGGTTGACTTGGTTTTGGCTCAACAGCCATAACTAGCTGACACGATTATGTAGCCTTGAGCCTTGGGAAATAGTACGTAAGATGGAAGCTGAGTGCTCTATGACTACATAGAGCAACACTTACCAATTGCTTGAGAATTCAGTATAGCACATGCCAGAAATGCATTGCGTTGTGGCTGCTATTAGTTCATAAGGGAGGGAGGAGTTTTTGATGTATTCTGTTGGAAAGCATTCATGGGAAAAGGCCAGGTTAATTTTACTTAGATTCTTTAACCCTTTCTTCATGCCTGTCAAATGACCGTCTCGAATCTCAATGTTATGGCAACATAATCACATTCTTTTGCTCATTAAGTAAGTAGTAGGATAGAATTTCAATCTGGCTACTTCTTTGAGAGCAGAAAACTACTGAAATGATACTAATGAAATGCTCACTGACTTACATGCCCGTAAAAATATCTCAATTATTTGTGCCATTTTCTTTCTTCTAGCCTTTTCCCGTAAGCATCCCCCTGGCATATTGCACAAAGGGATGTTTTCCAGCAGAGGAGGAAGAAAATGTTCACCTGTTTTAAAAACGCTGCCACCAGGGTTCTGACACAGGCGAAGATTTTTTTCTCTCATCCCCATATCACTTCTCTGAACAGACTGTAATTTCATCAATTTTCCACGCTTATGGTCATGAATGCTTGGCATTACCATATCTTAGTGTTAACAAAACGGGAATTTCATGGCTCCAGTTTTCACTTGAAGACAAGGAAGGCGTGAAGACCTCATCAGAAATATGGTGTGTCTCATGTTAGCTTGAACATGCCTCCGGGTACACTTGCCTTTGCTCTCTCTTTCCTTTGTGTTGATGTCTGTGG
>NW_027529526.1:689773-701310 GCF_008692635.1 Crocuta crocuta | reverse complement strand
GGTAACCAGAAAGCCAAAATCTTTTCCAAAGCCGTTTGTTTTTGAGCCCTACAATATTGGTGCTTAAAAAGTCTGGCTCTCCTTTTCTTCCGGAATCAAAGTGAAAGCCATGTATGGTGAAACATAGGTAGCATTTATAATAACAGATTTATTTCGCTTTGCATTTCCTAGACTACTCATGTGGCTTTAACATGAGAAAAATGCATTCATTCTTTTAAAATTTGTTGTTGTAAATTATGGCAAAACCTACTGCATGTTGAAAGAACTGTGCCATGGGAAAAATTCATTGCTGCTTGAAATTACTTCTCACTGTCCTACTTATCAGCTGTATGACTCTGGGCAAGTTATACGGCTTTTCGGTGCCTTGGTTTTCTCGTATGTTAAATGATAATAGTAATACCTGCTTCAAAAGATTGTTATGAGGGGCACCTGGGTGGCTCAGTCAGTTAAACATCCAAGTCCTGATTTCGGCTCAGGTCATGATCTCCTGGTTCACGGTATTGGGCCCTGCATTGGGTTCTGTGCTAACAACACGGAACCTGCTTGGGATACTCTGTCTCCCTCTCCCTCTTTCCCTTCCCCTGCTCCTCCCCCACTTGTGCATGCACGCATGCATGCTCGCTCTCTCTCAAGAATAAATAAACACTAAAAAAAAAGATTGTAGGGTGCCTTGGTGGCTCAGTTGGTTAAGTGTCTGAGTCTTGATTTTGGCTCAGGTCATAATCTCATGGTTTTGTGAGTTCAAGCCCTACATTGGATGCTGTACCCTAACCACACAGATTCTGTTTGGGGATCTCCCTCTCTGCCTCTCTTTCTGCCCCTCCCCCACTCCAGCTGTCTCCGTCTCTCTCAAAATAAATAAATAAACTTTAAAAAAGATAAGACAGTTATTAGACTTAAGTTTGCTATTACCTCTAAAATGCTTAGATCAGTGCTTGGCACATGTAATCACTCAATAAGTGTTAATTTTAGTTATTCTTAATTTTTATTGAAACAGTTCATATCGGGGAGCCTGGGTGGCTTAGTCGGTTAAGCGTCCGACTTTCGCTTGGGTCATGATCTNCAAAAAACTGTTCATACAGCGGGTGCCTGGTTGGCTCAGTGGGTTAAGCATCTGACTTCGGCTCAGGTCATGATCTTCCAGTTAGTGAGTTTGAGCCCCACATTGGGCTCTGTGCTGACAGCTCTGAGGCTGGAGCCTGCTTTGGATCCTATGTCTCCCTTTCTCTCTGTCCCTCCCCTGCTTGTGCTCTGTCTCTCAAAGATGAATAAATGTTAAAAAAATTTTTTTAAACTGTTTATACATATTTTGAGAGTTGTACTCTTCCTATAAATACCCTCTCATAATCTCCCACATGAATTTGATGTTTTTTTAACGTTCATTTACTTACTTACTTTGAGAGTGAGAGTGTGTGTGAACAGGGGAGGGGCAGAGAGAGAGGGAGAGGGAGAATCCCAAGCAGGCTCTGTGATGTCAGCACAGAGACTGATGTAGGGCGTGAACTCACAAAACTGTGAGATCATGACCTAAGCTGAAATCAAGAGCTGGATGCTTAACCCATGGAGCCACCCAGGCACACCTGAATCTGATGTTTAACCCCTTTTAAAGAGGGTTTTACATTTGGTTCTGATAGCCCTATGAGTGTGGACAGAGCAGGGGTTAGCATATGTATTTTACTGATAAGGAGGAAAAATTAAACATATAATTATATGATCTACATGATCCAGCAATTCTACTTGTAGGTGAGTGCCCAAAAGAATAGAAAACAACAATTTAGCAGATATTTGCACAGCAGTGTTCATAGTGGCATGGTCAGAATAGCCAAAGGGTGGAAGCAGCCCAAGTGTCCATGGATGCATGAATGGATAAACAAAATGTAGTGCACTTATATGCACAATAAATGATCAGTGCTCAGTGGTGCTATCCAACAACTTTCATTTTTCACTTAACATTATATCTTTAAACTCCAAAATATTTATCTACCTTATTTTTGATAGCTGTATAATATTCCACAACTTTTTCCTCTCTTTCCCTCCCCTTTGCTTTTATTTAAAAAGCTACCTTATTGTATTATAATTGAGATATAATAAAATACACTCAATTAAAATGTGCTCTTCACTGAGTTTCGATAAACCCACAAATCAAGGCTTAGAATATTTTTATCACCTCCAGAAATTCCTTCATAAGCATCCAAGGCAATTTCCCACCACATCCCATTCCCCTCCAAGCAACCACTGATCTAATTTCTGTAACTTTACATTCAATTTGTCTGTTCCAAAATGTCATAGAATGGGATCATACAATATATGGCCGAGTGCTTTTGCTCAGTATAATTGTTTTTGAAGTTTATGCCCCTTTTTATGGTTGAGCAGTATTCCATGAGATGAATATTTCATGATTGGTTTATCCATTCACCTAATGATAACAGTATTTGGGTTTTGACCACAGTTTAGTTTTTCCACTTTGGTGATATTATGAATGAAGCTGCTATGGACATTCATATGTAAGTTTGTTTGTTGTTGGTTTTTTTCTTTCTGGATGTGTTTTCATTTCATTTGAGGAAACACGCAAGAGTGACATTGTTGTATTATATGTAAAATATATGTTTAACTTTATAACATACTGTGAAATTATTTTCCACAACCACAAAGCAGTTGTACTACCCACAGTGTATGAAAAGTTCAGTTGCTCTACATCTTCAGGAAGGGAACTTGATTGTGATTTTAACTTGCATTTATCTGGTTACTAAATGATGTTGACCAACTTTTCATGTTTATCAGCTGTGTGTGTGTATGTGTGTGTATGTGCGCGCATGTGCACACGTGTATAGTTATGTCAAGTGCTTGTTCAAATTGTCCATTTTTTAAATTTTTTATTTCAGTGTTATTTTGAGAGACAGAGATAGAGAGGGAGAGAGAGGGAGTACTTTCACCACAGAGCCAAACATGGGGCTCTATCTCACAAACCGGGAGTTCATGACCTGAGCTGAAATTGAGAGTCAGATGCTTAACCGACTGAGCCACCCAGGCACCTCAGTCTTTGCTTATTTTTAAAGTAGGTTCTCTTCTTCTTATTGTTTAAAACTTTTTAAATGTTTGTTTATTTTTGAGAGAGAGAGAGAGAGAGACACCGAATGTGAGCGGGGGAGGGTCAGAGAGAGAGAGGGAGACACAGAATCTGAAGCAGGCTCCAGGCTCTGAGCTGTGAGCACAGAGCCTGACGCGGGGCTCAAACCCATGAACTGTGAGATCATGACCTGAGCTGAAGTCCTCCGCTTAGGCAACTGAGCCACCCAGGTGCCCCTAAGATTGACCATTCTTTTTTGTGTGTTTGGAAAATCATACTTCTAAATTTTGGTGAAATCCAACTTGTCAATATTTTTCTCTTATTGCTAGTATATCTGTATTATGTTTAAGAAATCTTTGCCTATCACAAGAGGGTGAAAGTTTTCTTCTAGACATTTTGTAGTTTCGGTTTTTACATTTAGACCCATGATCCATTTTGAGTTCATTTTTGTACAGGTGGGAGTTGATCTTCTCCCTCAGGGGTAGCCAATTGTTCTAGCACCATTAACCATCAGTACGAATGAATTCTTTTCCCATTGGATTATGTTATTGATAGCATTTTTGAAAATTAAGTGAACTATTCCTCCTTCTCCATCTCTCTCCCTCCCCCTCCTGTTCTCTCCTCTTCTCTTCCATTTATCTTTATGTCTGTCCTTACTGTACTAGCACACTGCCTCGATTGCTCTAACTTTATCAGTCTTAAAATCAGGTATCAAAAGCCGTCTAAATTGACTCTTCCTTTTCAAAACTGCCTTAATTTTCCTAGTTATTTTGCATTTCCACATAAGTTTTTGAATCAACTTTTTGATTTCTTAAAAAAATACCTGCTTGGATTTTCATTTGAACGCTTTGAATACAGAGATCAATTTATGGAGAACAGACACTTAAGTAATAATGAGTCTTTTCATCCGTGAACATCTGGGGCTTCATTAATTTTTACTGGTAGAGGGGTTTTTTGGTTTTAATGTACTGATTGTAACTATATTTTGTTAAACTTATCCCTGTGTTTTCATGTTTTTTGATGCTTTTATAAGTCATTTTTAAAGCTGTACAAATTTAAAGTCATTTTTTCTTTCCTCTGGCATTAAAAAAAATGTCATTCTTTTGTTTTGCCTTATTTATTGTGAAATCAGTGATTATCCTTCTCTCCGTTTCTCTACATGTATTGTCTTTTCTTTTTTATTCTAAATTTTTAAAAATGTTTTACTTATTTCTGAGAGAGAGAGAGAGGCAGTGTGAGCAGGGAGGATCAGAGAAAGAGGGAGACACAGAATCGGAAGCAGGCTGGAAGCAGGCTCCAAGCTCTGAGCTGGCTGTCAGCACAGAGCCAGCCAGTTGAACCCACCAACTGCAAGACGATGACCTGAGCCGAAGTCGGATGCTTAACCAACTGAGCCACCCAGGCGCTCCCATTTATTGTCTTTTCTTCCCTTCTGAAGACCCTACTCTTCTGTTAAATCTAGCCAGTTTTGGAAATTATCTTTTTAAAATCTAGAGTTTCATTTTACTTCATTTAAAAAAAATTTTTTTTTAATGTTTTATTTATTTCTAGGAGAGAGAGAGAGACAGCGTGAGCAGGGGAGGGTCAGAGAGAGAGGGAGTCAGGAGACTGAAACAGGCTCCAGGCTCTGAGCTGGCAGTCAGCACAGAGCCCGACGCGGGGCTCGAACCCACGAACCGCGAGATCATGACCCAAGCGAAAGTCGGACGCTTAACCGACTAAGCCACCCAGGCGCCCCTCCTTTTACTTCATTTTTATAGTTTCCATCTGCCTCCCTATTGTGTTTATGTTTTCCTTTAAATCCTTGAGCATATTTATAATAGATACTTTAAAATCTCTTTTTTTTCCACTTCTTCCATCTTTTCTCTTACTTCTGGGCCTGTTCTTTTTTTTTTTTTTAAACATTTATTTTATTTTTTGAGACAGAGAGAGACAGAGTATGAGTGGGGGAGGGTCAGAGAGAGGGAGACACAGAATCTGAAAAAGGCTCCAGGCTCTGAGCTGTCAGCACAGAGCCCGACGTGGGGCTTGAGCCCACGGACTGTGAGATTGTGACCTGAGCCGAAGTCGGCCGCTTAACCAACTGAGCCACCCAGGTGCCCCACTTCTGGGTCTGTTCTAATGACTTACATTTTTTATAGGTTATGAATAATAATTTCCTGTCTCTTCATAGGTTCCAATTTTAAAATTATATTCTGGACGTAGTAGATGCTAAATCTTTGAGAGTCTGGATCTTGCGGTCTTCCTTTAAAGTGTGTTAAATTTTATTTTCTCAGGTAGCTGTTTTTCTGGAAGATCAGATTTATCCTATAACGGCTTTTCAAAAAGTGCTTTATTAGGGTGAAACTACGTTAATGTAATCCTACCTTTAAGTTGTGGCCTTTCTGGAATCTCTCTTACATGTCTTTGATATTCTGTCAGATTTCACCACTCTAGAAAATTCAAATGTTCTCAGCCCTGTGCAAGCTCTGGTAGCTTTTGAGCACATAGCCCTCCAGCAGCTGTTCTCTGCCTGGACTGTGGTGTCTTGCGCTGGGCCTGTGCAGACTAATGTTTAGTCACAGACTCTTGGGACCTCATATAGATTTATAGGGATCTTCTACTGTGTCACTTTCTTCTTTCCAGTACTTCCCCTCACCCCAAATTCTGGCTGTCTCAGCCTGTCTGAAATCTGACCTCTGTCCCCTCTATTCAGTGAGATGACTGTGCTCTGCTTGCATTCTTTGTATCTGCTGTGAAGTTTAGAAAACGCCTATGGAAAGAAATATGGGACAATCATAGTACTTACCTCATAGCCCTGAGCTGACTGTTGGCCAGTATTTGAAATACTTGTTTCATATATTTTGTCCAGTGTCCATGGAACTTTCATGGAAGTTTATAATAGGATGTTAATATTCTCCTTCCATTTTTTAATTTCAAAGAAGATGGGAAATTTTCTTTATCCCCAGGATTTATTGGTAGGATGGTTATATAATTTATTGTCCAAACATTCACCCTTTTGAGGGTAAAGGAGAGTGCCTTTAATAATTAATTAGATGGACACCACAAAGGTCGTATTCTATTGTAAGTATCATGGACTCCTGAGTCTCTGAACATAGATACAACAAACATTCTCTTAAACACTTTTTGTCAAGATGAGGTCAAGTTGCTTCTGGATGCATAACAAATTCAGGACCAACATATGTATTGTGTAAAAACAAATATCTACCACGTTTCTTTGATTTCATTCTCTGAAGAATCTTGAAAGCTTCCAATAATTTTATTTTGGGAGGATCTTATTTTTCCTACTATATTTCAAAAACTATGAGTCTTAGAAGGGATATAAAGTTACACATTGAGTGAAGGGCTCATCAGGTGATAGTATGTTCAATTTTTCACAGTAAAATTCAGGATTGCTCTGTACAACAATCCCAAAAGACAAAGACAGACGTCTTTTAATGACATAGTTGTTAGTCACACAGTGAAAAGAATGCTGGATTTAATTTGAACTAGGCTTTGCCATTTATCTGAAAAAAACTGTCAGCAAGTTATGGTACCTATTTCAACTGCAAAGGTTTTATCCGTAAATACCCACCTATTGGTTTCTTTCATTTAAAAAAAATTTTTTTAACATGTATTTATTATCGAAACAGAGACAGAGCATGAAGGGGGAGGGGGTGCAGAGAGAAGGGAAGACACAGAATCTGAAGCAGGCTCCAGGCTCTGAGCTGGCAGCACTCGAGCCTGGCAAACTGCTAGATCATGTCCTGAGCTGAAGTCGGACATTTAACTGACTGAGCCACCCAGGCTCCCCCCACCTGTTGGTTTCCTGTGGGCTAATTACATAATATTTGCAAAACATCGAGGCATCCAATTGAAGTAGCTATTACTGTTTATAAAGTAAACATCAGGTATACAGCAGACATTTTGTTGATAACTGTTAATATTGTTGTATTCTTATATATATATAAATTATAGTTCATCTTAAATTTAATCAATAGTAGCAATAAGAATAGTCACATATCAAGGGTTTACTATATGCCAGGCTTGTGCTAAGTATGTGACTTGCATTATTTCATTTAACCCTGAAAACAACCCTTTGAGGTGGGAACTGTCTCTATTCCTACTTTACAGATGAGGAAACTGAGGCTCCGAGTGGGGTGAGGAGGATGAAGTCACACAGGTCATGTAACTATTAAAAGCAGGAGGCAGGAGGTACCCATCTGTGCAGTTATTTGGACAAAAACTAGGAACATATCCTTTTTGTGTCCTACTTCATTTTTTTAAATGTTTGTTTATTTTTGAATTTAGNGGGACAGGGAGACACAGGATCCAAAGCAGGCTCCAGGCTCTGAGCTTTCAGCACAGGGCCCAACGCAGGGCTCAAATCCATGAACCGCGAGATCACGACCTGAGCTGAAGTTGGACGCTTAACCGGCTGAGCCACCCAGGCGCCCCTGTGTCCCGCCTCCTCAGGAGAGCATTGCCTCTGTAGCATACATCTTACCCCACAAGAGGACCATGAATGAGAAAGATGCTGAGGGGTACCTTTCTTACTGGGGAGAAGTACTAGCTTAAGATGCTGTGCTGCCATGAACACATTGTTCAATCTCTCTGGACATCCGTTTCTTAATATGCCGGATGAGAGGACTGGAGTATACGAGCCCTGCTAAAAATTATTTTCCATGTCTCAGTATTCTCATCTTTCCATAACGTCATAGCCTAAAAACTTCTCAAGATGTCTAGGTCCTAAAAACTACTCAAAACATCTTAAGTCATAACTCTTATCTTACCTGCCACCAGGGGGCTCTAATGCAGGCAAGACGGGCCAGGTTTTCTTTCAGCACCAAAAACCCTGCTAGGATTTTTCTGTTACAATTCTTAAGAAAACTTGAGGCTTTCCTCAGACTGAGAAGCATACCTCCTAAGGAACAGATGTCCAGTAAGTATTTGCTGATTAGAAATAGGAGGAAGCCAGGTGATGAAGTGGAGGAGGAATCAGAAGACCTGTGTTCGGGCTGCTCACTCCCCTACCAGGTGGCTGTGAGGTCTGAGGGAAGCCACACAACCTCTCTGGGCTACTGTAACTCTTCCTAGAAAACAAACATAATGGGGTTTGAAATGAAATAATATCATTAAAAATATTTTTAAATCCTTATTTTTGAGAGAGAGAGAGAGTGCATGTGAGCAGGGGAAGGACAGGGAAAAAGAGAGCTGTCAGCACTGAGCCCAACTCCTGCACAAACTGCGAGTTCATGACCTCAGCTGAAGTGGGACGCTTAACCGACTGAGCCACCCAGGCGCCCCGAAATAATATCATTTAGAAAAAAGTCATTTTGAAAAGCATAAGTATAAAGAAATGAATGTAAAGTATACGACAGATAAATGCACCTATGAAAGCAAACCAAAAATAAATTTTTTTTTGTTTTGCTCACCACTGCATTATCTTCTTTAGTAATGTCTCCCCCAAACCCTAACCTGTATAGCTATTGCTGAAAGCCTTTGAATACGTTAGCTGACGGGGTGAGGCCTGCTCCCCTTTCCCAGTGTCCGAGAGGTCTTTGTCGTGGTTAGTACACATCTGAGTGCAGGGGCTGCTCATATATTGGCTGGCAGTTGTGAGCCATGGTTGGGCCTGAGATGTATCCAAATTCCTGCCCCGATAAGGAATTACATATACCCGCAGCGGGGATTGCTATCTGTTCAGTCCCTACCATCAGGCAGGGAGCCCAGATCTTGCCTCTCTGGGGAAACCAGGAGTTTGGTCTGAGGAATATGCACTGGCCAGGAGCTCCCACAGCTCCCTGAAAAACTGTATGTTCCTCAGTGGTACCTCTTGCTGCTTTCCCAATTAGCAAGAAATGGCAGTCTTGAAATTTACAAACCCCTCATCTCAGCAATGTGCTTTTAGCACTTTCGAGCCCAAGGACACAAACCTCTACATTTTTGCTGTCCTGAAATAGAGTCTGCTGAGCTTACGTTTCTTCCTTCCTTTTCTCAGCTGCCCCCACACAGGTGAACCTTCTCCAACACCTTTAGCATCTTACCCTTCCTGGGATTCAAAAACTCTGATGGTTTCCCACTTTGCAGAGAATTAAGTCAAACTCCTCCAGGCCCTGTGATGTCTACACATCTCCCTTTCCAGCCTGCCCTGCTCCTGTGTAGGTAGATGGCACTACCAGTCAGCCTGAAGTTGTTTCAGACTTCTGCACATAGGCCACGCGTTCCCACCTGCATAATGGCCAAGCCCAGCCCATCGTTCCACGCATAGTTTCAATGCCATCCCTTTTATGGAGTGACTTCTCCCACCTCTCAGCTCTCACTTAGTACTTTCTGCTTTGTGTTCTAGGGGGCTATGACTTTCCTCCTGTGGTGTCCAGTTTATTTTTGCATTCCCACAATATCCACACGTGATAGGCCTCCTATAAATACTTGTTAGACAACATGAGTGAATGCAGTTGAATCCAAAACCTCTTTAGAGAGTATTCCATTCAAAGACATATTTATCCAAAATTAAAAGTTCCCTTTTCCTTAGACATGGCTATTTTGGGGGCCATTTCTACTCTTCCAGTTCCCTGGCTGACCCTTTCCTGGGCCTGTGGCTGCTCTTGCTAATTTTCTGCTTTTCTCCATATTAAATTTACGGCTTATATCAAGCCTGCTTGTTTAAAATTTTTTTTTCTGTTCCCACTGTTCTCATGTCCCTTTACAATGTATGCAATTACATGAGCTGCCTTTGAAAGCAAGATTAGATTTTAAATCTTGTGATTAACCTTTCACATCGCGAGATTGCCAGCTCCAAGTTTCTTGTGCGCTTCTCTTGTTTTGCTTTAGATTAATTTCTCTATTTCATCTCTTCTGTTTTGTGTTATTTTGCAACTCATTTCTTGGCTGCATGGGCCCAGCTTGGGAGAATTTCTTGCCTTGCTACACTTTATAGAATGACTCTTCTGCACAAAATCAAACAAATCTATAAATGTTGGAAAGCACTCAACACAAATCTGTCGGTTAAGAGTGTCAATGTAGCTGCCAAAATTGTAAAGTTCTTGTTATTTTGATACTTTGAAGGCAAGGTCTTTGAGGGGGAAGTTTTGAAAATTTACTGAAAATACAAATTACATATATTTACACATGTAAAGCTTTTCCTGAATAGAAAACTACTTAGCTTTAAACTGGAACATTAAATTGGAAGTCTTTTTGAACCGATAAAATACTGAGTTTTCATCTATATTTTTGAAAATTTACTGTTATCTATCTTTTTATTAAAAGAAGAGAAAACTACGTTGAGCTTAGTTTAACTTTTTAGAGTTCAGTGAAAAAGTATTTTGCCAGTCACCCAACAAAAATGGGAAAAGTGTATATTTTTTTAAAATGCAGGGTGTTCCTTCAGGAGGTAACCAATGGCTGGCCTTCAAAGTGAAGATTGATATTTTTGAAGTATTTTTCTTATGATAATTGCAATAACTTTCCATGATACTCAAATTCCTGGCAGTCAAAGTAAAACTAACATGAATAAACAGTCAGTATGTAGACCTATAAAAGAGATTCATTTATAGTAATTGGTAATAGTCAACATCCTAGGCATGAAATTAATTCAAGCCCAATCCGAAAACCCCGATAGTGTTAAAATGGATGTTTAATGTGTTATTAGTTAATGATATTTCATCTGAGGACCTTATCGAGTTGCACACTGCAAAGCTCTTGTCATTATTTTCTCCTCTCCCAAAGTGACACTTTAATGAAATGTGTCAGCACACCAGTGTTAGGATACGTTTCATTAATGCCCAGCACTTTTGTTCTATGCTTTACATTTGGAAACAGATTTAAGTATTAAGTGCCTCTAATGTCTGCAGCCAGGGAATCCTTTCCGAATTTGTAACAGTGACCAGAACAGACCGCATTACACTCTCCAAATGGTGCGGTTTTGCATTTGAATGTCTGAATTATCCCGGTTTCTTAGAGACGACCACAGCACCAACATCTTAAATCCTCAAAATACTGTCCGCTTCATTGAATGCTCGTGATCTAAGCATATGTGTAATTATTCTGTAATTCTCCCCAAAATGTGATTCCTTGGAAATGCATACTAGGTTTCCCCCATTGTAAATCCAATGACTATTTCTTTGTGGCCACTTCTTTAAATACGGTAACAAGCAAGTCTGTGTGTCTGGGTGAACCGCCTCGATAATGATGATTTCTTCCCAAGCTCTCCTCGGGACACCCATCAGGGAAAATATGCCCTGCATTTGTTTAAGGGTAGAGACCACGATCACAAAAAGACCATTTAAGATGGTATACATTATAACTAGAGGATTTCTTGCCAGAAACGGGCCTAATGTCACTCACAATAGCCTTAGAAATAGTCTTAGATAGTAAGTTAGCATTTGCAAATGTTACCAGAGCCAGCTGTGGCAATCCACGGCTGCATATAGATTTTAGAGAAGAATAGAATCCCATGCCCCTTAAAACAGCTTTGGATGTGGTCAACCGT
>NW_027529526.1:586494-689664 GCF_008692635.1 Crocuta crocuta | reverse complement strand
TGGCAGGTGGTGGTGGCTGTGGGATGAAATAGAAGAGAATCTTGGGGTTATAGTTTAACCTCACTTTTAATTTTATAGTTTTGCACATTCTTTGGGAAAACTCACTGGTAGTGACTTTCCCAGGGACCAGTCTTAAGTGTGCAGTGATTTCAAGCCACAAGTGAGACCCCATGCATGGGAGTCCTGACAAATTGTTAATGCCTCCTTCAGATGTTGCCGGGCTGGTGTTATTACAACCCCTCATTAACTCCTGTGTGAGTTGCTTAATTTGGCCTTTTGGTTTAGCAGAGTGCCNTTACTGGGAAAGACAAAAGACCATGGGGGTGGGGAGGGTGGGGGGGAAAGAAAGTCAACTCGCAGGGTCATAGTTACGCTGTGGATAATTTGATAATCGCTCTGTAGCAGGTGTTTGCATTGAGTAATTCCTCGTCTTGGCATAAGTTTGCAAATCGCTTGCCTTTTACAGCCCATGCTGCTCCCGCAGACCATTCCTAATGGTAGCTTTAAAAATGATTTCAGCATCACGTGAGCTTGGACGTTAGCTGTTTACTAGTCCATCTCATGTACTTGTTTATTCTTGGTGGGGTTTTTGTTTATTCCTAGAAATCTAGAATCTAGGAGAATACATTGTGACAGTAGGAAAACCAGTCTTATCGATCATTTAAAAGAATTGTGAAGTTTGGAAGAAGGGACATTTATTTTGATCTTTCCAAAAATGCACGAGCAACAAGTGAAGCAGTGATAGTGTTGGCAACTTTTGTGCTTGGGGGCAGGGGGCGGGGGGATTGCAGCTGCGGGCAAAAGCAGCCCCAGTACTGGAGACTCTACTTGCCAGCCCCTTGCAAATGAAGGCACAGCCGTGTTTCTGTTCATTCGCCACTTGACTTTAGAGAAGACCAATTTTATGTTGGAAAGTGGTTTTATTTTATTTTTTTCAAAGATTTATTTATTTTTGCGAGAGAGTGAGCAGGGGAAGGGCAGAGAGAGAGGGAGACACAAAATCTGAAGCAGGCTCTGCGCCGACAGCAGTGAGCCCAATGAGAGGCTTGAACTCACAAACCGTGAGATCATGACCTGAGCTGATGTCAGATGCTCAACTGACTGAGCCACCCAGGTGCCCCTGGAAAGTGATTTTAGAAATTTAAAAGAAATGAAAGCAATAACTTAAGAACCCAGACCCCACTCTGTTGCTTAGAGATTTAAATGTCTTCCCGAGGAAAGGCTGATGTGCATAAATGAGCAAAAGATATCTGAATTCTTCACGTCTGTTTATATCTATTTTATTAAAGCATTATGCTGTATTGTTTATTTAGGCACTATTTATTTGCCAAACTAAAGAGAAGACAAAATTTAAAAGGCTTTTGAGCAATCAAAATGAATGTCCCTAAGTTTACTCACTAACTTTATGACTGAGAGCCCCTCAGTACTCACTCAGAGCCCATTTACTCTTATATTACAAACACTTCTGACAAACAGATCTCTGCTTCCCAGCACACAATAGATTAAAAACATCATAGCAGATGGGAAACAAATGAGGAGAGGGTCTCAGACATATTGGGAACAGCAAGAAATAATAGCTGACAGCTTGATCGTGAAGGAGGAGACAGAAAATCCATATAAAGCAAACATAAAACTATGAAACCTTAGCAATCTGGAGCCATTCAGAGTTTTACAATTACCAACCCCAGAAGGTCTCACTGTATTACAGCACAGACTAGAAACTGAGGCTCACAATTATGACTTCAAGTCAAGACAAGATTAAGTGTGATTAAATGTGCTAGTATTTTAAAAGGCACATTTAAGATAATTTCCATTGAAATTGGTTAAAATTAAAAGTCTTTGGGCTTAAAAAGCTGGCTCTTAGTAGTTTGGAAATTTGTATTTATGTGATTCTTTGTCCATAATGCCAAATAATTAGTACATAAAAGGCCCTTGTGCTTTGAGTTCTGGCACAGCCAAATGTTCTTACTCAAATTGAATTTTATTAGTATAATTCTATAGTGAGACAACTGCTATAGTGATAGGAAATAAACACTAAAATGAGAACGAGAAGATGGTTTTCTAGGTCCCTGTTCTCCCTCTGAGATGTTGGGTGTTATGGTGAAGGCAGTCACTCTCCCCTGCTCAGTTTTCTCGCCTATTCAGTGGGTTCGCAGACTCCATCCAACCTGACAAACTAAGATTTTCTGGGAACAGTAGCTCAAGAAATGATCGGCAATTCTCTTTGCACTTGACACAGCGCTGAACTGCCTTTCATCTTGTGATTAGAGGGACCAACCTCCATGTTTGTGCTCATCAACATCCTGTCATAGTATTTAAAAATGACCACAGGGGCACCTGGGTGGCTCAGTCGGTTAAGCATTCGACTTCAGCTCAGATCATGATCTTGAGGTTCGTAAGTTCGAGCCCGCGTCAGGCTCTGTGCTGACAGCTCACAGCCTGGAGCCTGCTTCTGATTCTGTGACTCCCTTTCTTTCTGCCCCTCCCCTCCTCACACCCTCTCTCTCAAAAGTAAATAAATAGTTAAAAAAATTTTTAAGTGACTGTAAAAGGACATGGAACACTAATAATAAATAAAGAGATAAATAAATAAATAAATAAATAAATAAATAAAAGGATGGGAGCCTAACAGGTAATGACCTCTATCTCTCAGTGGTGAGACTATAGATTTTTATTTTCTTCTTTATGTTGTTCTTGTGTTTTAACATTTCTAAATATATACGTATATTACTTTTTATAAGGGAAAAAGGCATAAAAGCTCTTTTTACAACACAGACACAAAAGAGAAAAGCTTGAGACTTGAGGCCTTCCGAGAGAATACCGAGAGAAACTCATTCTTTGACACAGGGCACATTTGAAATAGAGGATTGGTCACATTGCTTCCCAGAAGCAGAACACCCACTTTGGGAGCCATCTTTGCAACTATTATCCCTGCCACATCCATCTCTCAAAATCAGGGGCAATTCCTCAGATTTGGGAAGTAAAAGTAGCACCTGGCAAACCAAAGCTTTAAAACATTTTAGGCAAAACCCCCAGACAAACAGCTTCTTTTAACACTGGGCTCTCAACTGCTCCTTGCTTTCTAGAGCATTATGGCAAAATGTTCTCCATGCCAGGCACAATCTCATTATGATCCATCAGATGCTAACTGATAAGGAAGGAGTATTGTTCTAGACTCTGAATCTCTGGCTGTGTTCCCTAGGATCGTCGCCTTATACAATTGTTAGAAAATCTGCAGCCTTCCAGAAGCCTGCCTAAAAAATACCGGAGAAATAGAGAAGGATCCCGGAGGCTGAGGAAGCTGTGAATGTTTAGTGTCCCAGGGAACTGACTGCCAGGACGCTGGCAGCAACTTGGGAGCAAGTCGACCCGGGGAAATGGGCCTGGCCTGGCCAGCCCCAACCTGGCGACAGCTTGTGGAGCGTAAATCCTCTCACTGAAGGTTTTGCTTAATCTGAATAAATTCAATTTCAAAATCTGCCCTTGATCTAAGCCCCTTAAGCTTCTGGGGAGGACTAAGGGCCTTCAGGGTCAATGCCAATAACAAAAGATAGGAAAAAATCCACCTTTCCTCATACCTCATTGCTGGATTCTATAAGCTGTTAACTCACTGCAGAAAACATTCCCTTCTTTCAAGTTATCTTTGGAGAACCCTCCTCCCTTGATTTTAAAGATGACAGTCAGTGCTTTCTTTTTAGATGTTCTATATGTTTTGTAGAAGGAATACTGGACAGAGCGTTAGGGGGCCTGGGTTATCACGCCACTACGGGCAGTGGGATTTTGGCAGAGCAACTGATCTGGACTTCAGTGTTGCCATCAGGGCCCTGAGGTGGCTGGGCTAGACGTTTTCCTTCTGACTGTAGTCTTTTCAGTACTTGTCCTTAGAAGTGTGTTTCCCAGGGTGGGTGTTGGGGTGGGTGTGGGGGTGGTGGAAATATTATAAACAAATAAACTTGGNGGAATTATTATAATCAAATAAACTTGGTAAAGACCACATCCTACTTAGAGATTCACAGTGTTCATTAGCATATTAAAGGTTCTCAGAGGTCCTGTAGTAAAGAAACTTTAAAAAAGTGCCTTCAGGGCACGTAGGTGGGTTAAGTGGCTGACTCTTCATTTTGACTCAGGTCATGATCTCAAGGTGTGTGAGTTCAATTCTCATGTCTGGGTCTAACAGCTTGGAGCCTTCTTGGGAGTCTCTCTCGCTCTCGCTCTCGCTCTGCCCCTCTCCCCCCCCAAAATAAATAAATAAACTTAAAAAAATATTTTCAAATCAGTATTTTCCCAAACTTCCTTACTAAACCCCACAAAGTCCTTGTGAAACAAGAGTCCTACTTTGACAATGACATCGATGCATCCTGTATTTGGTCTACAATTTAGCTTATATGATTATGCATGTAGAGGGTGTTATTTTTTTTTTTTTTTAACATTGCTGAAGGCTTAAGGTTGGGAGAATAATCATTGGTATAGGCATTTAGGATCCAAAACTATTCAGCAGTTGTATTAGCTTCCTGTGGCTGCTGAAACAAATTACTACAAATTTGGTGGCTTTAAACAGTAGAAAAATGTTTTCTCATAGATATTGTATTGGTATTGTGTAGCCAGCTGTACAAATGCAATATGATGCATACTTACAACCCAAGTTCCTATGCGCCATGGAAGGCCCCTTGCCACAGGCCGTAAACGCAGTGTTGTGTAATGGCAAATGTAGCATCAATTCAATTCTTATCAGCTTCCATTTTCCCATCTGTAAAATGGAGATAATTAAAGTACCCGTCTTGTATAGAGGGTTGCTGTGAGGCTTAAATGAGATGAAGCTTATGGCAAGAATTTAGCACAAGGCTGGGGCGCCTCGGTGGCTTGCTCGGTTGAGCATCCGACTTTGGCTCAGGTCATGATCTCGCAGTTCGTGGGTTCGAGCCCTGTGTCGGGCTCTCTGCTGACAGCTAGCTCAGAGCCTGGAGGCTGCTTCAGATTCTGTGTCTCTCTGACCCTCCCCTGCTCACGCTGTCTCTCTCTCTCTCTCTCTCTCTCTCAGAAATAAATAAAACATTAAAAAAAATTAAAAAAAAAAAGAATTTCGCACAATGCCTGCCTGATAGTAAATGCGTAATCTCCCTTGGCCATTATGGTAATGACTATAATTCACGGGGTGGGACTGTGTTCTGTGAGACCTCCAGAGGAGTCTGAACACTGATAGAGGCTCTGAAACCAGGGCAGGTGGGAATGGCTGTCTCTGAGGGACAAGAGATCTCTCAGATACCAGAAGCATCGCGTAAGGCAGAGCAAGCAGGCTTGTTCTGTGTGACGGCAGGGTACGGACTCCGTCTGTTTGTAGAAGGTCCAGGGGGAGAGATTTCAGCTCAGCAGGAGTGTCTGAGTCTGCCAGCAGCCCACCAGGATGCTTCCGGAAGTGAGTTGCCCATCACAGGAAGAGTTCAAGCAGCCTGGGCAGCTGATTGTCAGGAATGCTCTAGAGCCCACTGCTCAACTCAGAATGAGCTTCTACGAACATGGCTCAAGGCGAGGTTCTGTGACGACTCTTGCTTAGCATCTGTTCTCAAGTTTCTTTCTTTCTTTTTTTTTTTTACAAATAATTTATTGTCAAGTTGGTTTCCATATAACACCCAGTGCTCATTTCTTAAGTCAAAAAGGTGACTTTTTGTTACTGTCTTGATTTTAGCCTGGATTGTTACTGTTGTTTTCCATAAGATAGAAATCCAATTTATATTGGATTAAAGGGGGAAAAAAAGAAATTACTAGTTTACCACCCCTAACTAAAAACTTAGAGCAGTACTAGCTTTGGGTCACTGGACACAGACATTTAAACATTGTCCTTAGGATTCATCTCTTTCTCTCCCAGTCTCTGTCCTGCCTTTCCTCTGTGAGGACTCCATTCTTGGCTGGCTCTCCACTGACCCCAGGCTTCTGCCCAACTTCTCAGCCGTTCAGCTGCGCTCCAGAACACCTTGGAATTGATTTTCAAGGTTGTCCAGCATCCTTGTAGCAGAGAATTTTTTTTTCCCCTAAATGTTGGCAATCCAGTATGGAACTGTAATTTGCCAGGCTTAGGTCACATGCCTCTACCTGAACCAAACCCTGTGACCAAGGATTTGAAATGCTGCCTTTGACCAGGCTGGGGCACATGTTTATGCCTGAGGCCCTGTGGCTTAATAGTAAAGGGAGTGAAGTTTCCTAAGCACAGTCAAGGAGCATTTCCAGAAGGTGTGGGAATGAAGGACAGACTGATAAAAGCAATAAGTGTCCACTATGGCCATATTCAGGACCTGGTGGCAAATAATGTATAGAACATTTCTTCCCCCTGGCTGATTGCTGGTCTGTTGTTCTGGCTGGCTCACTGCCCCCCAGGCAGAGTCTAGATGGAAAGAGGCTGAGATTCAACCAGATACCATCTTAACATTGCTTGCGGCTGCCCTGCTCCTATGGCCAACAGGGCCCTAGAGCTCCTGAGCATACAATGTATTATCCAACCTGGGACAGTGTGAGAGTGAAGGGGCTGCTATGAATCATTATGCCAGGACAATAGGCAGAAGCCAGGCTGTCCTAATTATCCTATTGTGAATAAACCCAGTGCAATTCCACTCAATTCAGCCAGTGTTGACAGAGCCCTTACTGTGCTGGCTCCCCGGCAGTGAGATGAAGTGACAGCAGTTTGGAGCGCTCTGATGTCCATGCCAGCCTTAGCCGCTCCACACTTCCTCTCTCCTTCCCCAGCTCATCAAACCCTGTTTGCTGGCAGAAATATACCAGTCTACCTCATTTCTCAGCGTTAGAATGAAAAACCTCTGTGTTAAACCCTCAGTGACATAAATTTAAAGCCTATTCTTTTGTTCTGGAATGTCCAACTCTGGTTCAGGCTAAGGAATTCAAAGCATGAGTGAGTAGTTGAGTGTGGTAAGTTTGAGACCCTGTCCTTCTCTGGCCCTTAATATCACACCCCAGTTTCCCCAATCAGTTATTAAAGAGATAGTCCTGGGATGACTGGGTGGCTCAGTCAGCTGAGCATCTGACTTTGGCTCAGGTCATGATCTTGCGGTCCATGGGTTTGAGCCCTGTGTTGGGTTCTATGCTGACATCTCAGAGCCTGGAGCCTGCTTCAGATGCTGTCTCTCCCTTTCTCTCTCTGCCCCTCCTCTGCTCACTCTCTCTCTCTCTCAAAAATAAAATAAACATTAAATCATGTTTAATAAATAAATAAATAAATAAATAGAGAGACCATCCCTTCCCCAACGAGTGTTCTGGGCTCCCTTCAAATATTGGTTGACCATATATGCATAGGTTTATTTCTGGGCTCTCTATTCTGTTCTGTTGGTCTGTGTCTGTTTTTGTACCAGTCTCGTACTGTGTTGATTACTATAGCTTTTTAATATAGTTTGAAACCAGGAAGTATGATGCCTCCATCTTTTTCTTTCTCGAGATTGCTTTGGCTTTTGAGGTCTTGGTGGTTCCATTTGGATGTTAGGATTGTTTTTTTCTATTTCTGTGAAAAATGCCATAGGAGTTTTGATAGGGATTGCACTGAATCTGTAAATTACTTTGAGTAGTCTGGACATTTTAATAATATTAATTCTTCTAATTCATGAACACAGGGCCTTTCCATTTTTTCATGTCATCTTCAATTTCTTTCATCAAAGTCTTACACATAGTTTTCAGTGTATGGTTTTTTTTTTTTTTCACTTTGGTTCAATTAGTTCATAAGTATTTTATTCTTTTGCTGCAATCATAAGTGGGATTTTTTTTCTTAATTTCTTTGTTGGTTAGTTCTCTGTTAGTGTCTAGAAATACAACTGATTTTTATATGTTGATTTTGTATTCTGCAACTTTATCTAATTTGTTCATTAGATCTAACAAAATTTTAGAGACATCTTTAGGACTTTCTCTATGAAAGAGCATGGTATCTGCAAACAGAGGCAACTTCCTTTCCAAATTTGCATTCCTTTTATTTCTTTTTCTTGCCTAATTGCTCTGGCTAGCACTGCTAGTACTACATTCAATAGAACTGGTAAGGGTGGGTACCCTTGTCTTTTTGCTGATCTTAGAAGAAAAGCTTTCTTTCAATCTTTCATTGTTAAATATGATGCTAGCTGTGAGCTTGTCATATATAACCTTTATTATGTTGAGGTACATTTCTTCTACACTTAATTTGTTGAGGGTTTTTATCATGAAAGGATATTGAGTTTGTCAAATGCTTTTTCTGCCTCAATTGAGATGATATGAGTTTTATCCCTCATTCTCTTACTGTGATGTATCACATTTATTGCTTTGCATATGTTGAACCATCCTTGCATCCATCCCAAGGATCCACATACAAATGAATGGAATTGGATCCTTATCTTACACCATACACAAAAATTAACTTGAAGTTAATTAAACATTTAAATGTAGTTCCTGAAATCATAAAACTCCTAGAAGAAACCATAGGGAGAAAGCTCCTTGACAGCAGTCTTGGCAGTGATTTTTTGGATATGGCACCAAAAGCACAGGCAACAAAAGTGGAAACAAACATCAAACCAAAAAGCTTCTACATACCAAAATAACTAATCAACAAAATAAAAAGCAGCCTATAGAATAGGAGAAAATATTCGTAAGCTACAGATCTGATAAAGGGCTAATATATAAAATATGTAACAAACGCATATAATTCAATAGCAAAAAATAACTGATTCAATTAAAAAGTGGGCAGGGATGCCTGGGTGGCTCAGTGGGTTAAGCATCTGACTTTAGCTCAGGTCATGATATCACGGTTCATGGGTTTGAGCCCCACATTGGGCTCTGTGCTGACAGCTCGGAGCGTGGAGCTTACTTTGGATTCTGTGTCTCCCTCTCTGTCCCTTGCCTGCTCATGCTCTCTCTCTGTCTCAAAACTAAAGTAACATCTAAAAAAATTTTAAATAAAATAAAAAGGGGGCAAAGGGCCTAAATATCCGTTTTTCCAAAAGAAAACATACAGATGGTCAACAGGTACATGAAAAGATGCTCACCATCACTTAATTATCAGGAAAATGCAAAATCCAACCAAAGTGAGATGTCACTTCACACTGGTTATGATGACTGTTATCAAAAAGACAAAAAGATAATAAGTGTTGGGGAAGATATGGAGAAAAGGGAACCATTATATGTTATTTGCTGGGAGGCAAATTGTTACAGCCAATTTAGAAAACAGCATAGAGTATCTTCCAGAAATTAAAAATAGAATTACCATATGATCCAGCAATTTCATTTCTGCTTATATATTCAAAGGAGATGAAATCAGTTTTATGAAGGGAGATTTTTATCCCCATGTTCACTGCAGCATTATTCACAATAGCCAAGATATGGAAACAACCTAAGTGTTTGTTAGCAGACGAATGCATCAAGAAAATGTGATACATACATAATGAAATATTGTTCAGGCATAGAAAAGAAGGAAATTTTGCCATTTGGGACAACATGAATGAAACTGGAGGATGGCATGCTAAGTGAAATAAGTCAGACACAGAAAGAGAAATGCTGTATGATCTCATTTATATGTGGAATTTTAAAGAAATGAACTCAGAACCAGGGGATGGAGGAATAGTTAATTGCCAGGGATTGAGTGGTGGGGGAAATGGGGAGATGTTAGTCAAAGGATATAAACTTCCAGTTATAAGATGAATAAGTTCTAGGGATCCAATGTACATCATGGTGACAGGAGTTAATAGTATTGTACTGCTGAGAGAGTAAATCTTAAGTGTTCCCATCACACATGTACACATGCACACATGCACACACATACAAATGCTACTATGAGAGGTGACAGATATGTTAATTAACTTAGTTGTAGAAATCATTTCACAATGTATACATATATTAAATCATGTTGTACATCCTGAATATATACAATTTTGTTTGTGTTTGTCAACTATACCTCAATAAACCTGGGAGAAAAATCATACCCCAGGAAGCCCTGACTATTTAGCCTTTGGAAAACAGTTTATACATGGACTCAAATTTGGGAGTGTTCCTGATGGTCAGCTGTGAGTCCTCCTTCTTCTGTCCACAGTTTGGGAAGACTTCAGCTGGCCAGCCACTCGGGACTTTTAAAATGTGTCGAACCAAGAAGTCATCTTGCACAGGAGAACTCAAAGCCAGCCTTTCCTTGGGTTACATATTATTTCTGCTAATGAGCTCTGTCGTCTTGGATTAGATGCTCCCTTCTCTCAATCTCTAAATTACCATCTATAACACAGGGATACTCATACCTTCCTTAGAGTATCATGGTGATGATTAGAAAATGCAGTATATTTTTATAAGATAACACATTTTAAAAAACATACATAAAGTACTCACATGGTAAGCTTTATTTAGAGAAATGTTATGTAGACAGAGGATAGGAAACAAAATCAGTGATGGGTAGAACACCATGCCCAAGAAGGGTACAAAACTGAGAGTCAGATGCAGTTTTCTGCCAGTGATTTGCTTTATGACCTCACTTGGACTCTCTGAGTCTTGACCTCCCCACTTATAACATGATAGCTAAGATACCCTTGAGCATTTAAAATTTGTTTTTCAGTTTGTTTCTATGTCCAGCAGATTCCATGGTGAACAAGGCCAGGGAAGCAGGGTTGGTCAGACTTCTGTCCTCATCTACACCATGCTTGCTCCCAAGCTTGCTGCAATTTATCTCATCATTGACAATCCTCTGGTTAAGGCTTGTGCTCTGCCTGACTCTCTGGTCACATGGGGCTATCTCTCAGCTTCTCTTTATTTTAGGTTCCTCGCTGGGGAGGAATCACTTCCAGGAACTGATGCTAGAATTGGTGGGAAAACTAATGGCTTTTATCTAGAAACGTGAATAACGGGCTGATGGATATACTTCTCCATGGGCCTTTTTGCGCAGGGCGCAAACTGGCTGCGGCATAAGGAGGCAAAGCTAGCCTACAGATGTAAAATTATTGGTCTGGCATGGTGCTTTTTATATTTTAAATAGTATGGCATTAGGTGAGACACATACTTTCCCAATTTATTGTAGCACTGCCACATCAGTGTTTTGTAGTGGTCCACACATCTGTATACCTGCTTGGCCATTGTAAGCAACTGAACTTTATGACCCATCATGCTTTAGAGATAGATGTGCTCGTCTAAATGGAATATTCTAACTCCAACCCAATCGCAAATAAAGTACAATGCTGCAGAGATGGATGGTAGGATAGCTCTGTGGATCATTTGTGTTTCTACTATGGATTCTGTGTCACAGGCTCCAGCTATATTTTATTTATTTTCTCCCTTAGGTAGGAAGATCCTGCACTGGATAGAAAGTGTTCTTTTTCAGGGAGCCTGGGTGGCTTAGTCGGTTAAGCGTCCGACTTTCGCTTAGGTCGTGATCTCGCGGTTCGTGGGTTCGAGCCCCGCATCGGGCTCTGTGCTGACTGCCAGCTCGGAGCCTGTTTCAGTCTGTGACTCCCTCTCTCTCTGACCCTCCCCTGCTCACGCTGTCTCTCTCTCTCTCTCCTAGAAATAAATAAAACATAAAAAAAAAGTGTTATTTTTCTCCTCACATTAGCTCCTGCCTATCTAGAGGTGTATTCCTAAGTTTAGGGGACTCAGAGTAACTAGGTGAATCTAGATGCTCTCATATGATTTTGGTGACCTCGTGCTATTCAAAGATGCCTCAGATTTTTTTCTTGAGTATCTCACCTCTAAACAGTGGATTGCTGATGCATTAAATTTTATCTGTTCTTTAGGCAAATATGGGCTGAGGCTTAATTTGACAAATACATTAGAGTAAATAAAAACTAAGCTAAAATACTCTCTATTTCCTGATGAGAAGAAATAGTCTATGAAGCCTCTATTTGGATTAAACTATTCCTGTGAACTGCTTATTACCTCAGTAACAGTTCTTGAAGGATTTAATAAAAAGTTTACCTGTTACATCTTCAGAGAAACTTCCTTAATTTCTATGGCAATTCATTTGTACTATCCTGAAGACCCATTTCTCATTCCTGTTCTGTTCTGTGTAAGAACCAATTTCTCCTTCTAGACTATCAGCTCCTTAAAGCCTAATACCATGCTATCATGTCCAACAGAGGGCAGAGACACACAGGAGGTACTCAATAAGTGTGGATTGATTGAATATATAATCTGAAACTTGGGAGGGGAGGATTGTGCTGCAGTTTTAAAAAATAATACATTTTTTATAAAGAAAACTTAGGAAACACAGAGACAAATAGAAAATATACGTTGTCTATGCTCCCATTGTTGACACTGTAAATACTTGAATATATCTTTTCTTTGGTTTAAGGTATATTTAGACAACATATTTCACCATGATATTGAAGTAATACTGGCATGCAAGTCTGCATCATGCTTTATTTTTGCTCCTTACTATGTAGTATGAACATTTTCACAGTCATTAAATACTTTTCCAAAACACCATTTTGATTGGCTACAGAGTATCTCAGTGATGACTAGAAAACAATGTACTCATGGACATCAGACTGGTTTTGATATGGGCTACTATAAACAGTGCTTTGATGGACATCCTTTTACAAAATATAGGATATATATTTTGATACATTCTTAGAAGTAAATTACTTTGCCAAAAGTTATGAATGTTTTTGAGGCTTCTGATACACCTGTCTACAGTACCCTTTTATTTTCTCCATAAGTGTCCCAAACAATAATTTTTTCAGATAGTACTTTATTTACAATAGTGATACAGAGAAGGACCAACTTATGAGCAGAAGAGGCAGCAATAATAATTACAAGAAAGATGATGATAATCGCATCTCTATAAGTTATAATTTAGAAAGCACTTTTCACTTCTCTCCTTTTTTACTTAAGACTTACCTCCTTCTGTACTCAAGTAGATATTATTTCCATTTTACAAACAAAAGAACTAAGCTTGAGAAGATTAAATGGTTTGTTCAAGGTCATACAACTGATCAGAAGGCTTACATGTCCTTTCAACCAGAGCAAGAAGGCTAAATATAGAACGAACAGCAGAGTAAATTTTGAAGGTTTTCATCACAAACAAGACAAAAATTTTTCTCTGTGTGTGGCCATGGATGTTAAGTAGATTTATTGTGGTGATCATTTCACAGTATATGCAAATAGTGAGTCATTATGCTTATTATACATGTGAAACTACTATAATGTTATAATAACATGTCACTTCTATCTCAGTTAAAAATAATAGGAGATGGTGAAATAGAAGTACAAATACAATGCATGTGATGAAAACAAGCTTTGAAGATTGGAAATACAACCTCAAAGGAGAGAGTAGGATATTTTATGAGTAGATCAATTAAAAAAAAAAACTTTTGGAGATAGAGGTGTAAATTAAAATTCTAGGAACATTTCATAAAGAGTGGTACCCTAAGCTCTTATACTTCAGAAATACTTTCCTAAAATACTCTGATCAACTTGTACTTATGTGGGCCCCCAGTTGTTTATGGTTGGAGATAATGAATGTTCGGCTGGAGAGGATTTTATCAGAGAGGGAAGGATATTTAGAACTTGTTTTAAATGCCCAGACAATGTCGATGCTGGAAAGGACTTTAGAGATCATCTTCTCTAACTCTGTCATACAAACCACATCTCATAGAGGAGAATTCATTCATTCAGGATCACACAGAGATTCAGCGTCATGGTTGAGGCCAGACCTGAGAAATGCAGTATAGATCTGAACAGAGTACAGAGAAGAAACCAGTTTAAAATGAGGCAAAACAGGGGTACTGGGTGGCTCAGTCGGTTGAGCACCAGACTTCGGCTCAGGTCATGATCTCACGGTTCGTGAGTTCTAGCCCCATGTCGGGCTCTGTCCTAACAGTTCAGAGACTGGAGCCTTCTTTGGATTCTGCGTCTCCCTCTTTCTCTACCCCTCCCCTGCATGCACTGTGTCTCTCTGAAAAATAAAATTAAAAAAAAAAATTTAAAAAATAGAAATAAAGAAAACAAATGTAAAGTTCTGGACCAAAGGAGGTCCTAATTCATTTAACGTAATATTTGTATTCCTGTTGTGTCACATCTAAATGCAGTTCCAGTTTACACATAAAGCCAAGAAACATTTATGTAAATCAGTCAAGTAAGCTTTTCTGTTTTCTTTATTTTATTATGTTTTTTTAGCCTTGCACTAAGTACTTTATTTAATAGGATCATATGAGTTATATAAATAAGAAAGTAGAATCACGCAGTCTAAGGCATCCTAGTAAAGTATAAGTAACCAGACCTGTTGATTTTCAAAATCACTTGGAGGACTTTTGAATATGCAGATTCCCAGAGCCCCACCCCAGAGAGTCTATTCGCTAGATCAGATCAACTTCACTACACCCTTTCAAACTTGCTTAAAAACAAGCCAACAGAGAGTACGCAAGCATTTGCAGTTTTAACTGAATCCTGGCAAGTAAGACTGAATCCTCAAGAAGCCTTAAGACAGAACACAGAAAGATTTTTTTGACGTGTCAAAGCCAAGTAATCATTCCTGCTTAAAAACCAAACTGGGGCACTAACTTCTCAATGTCTGTTCAAAATGATCCTATGCTGAGAAATGTCTGCAAAAGTAAGTTAGGGAGGCAGTAATAGTCAATAAATGGATTTTCTGTTGTGTAAATGTTTATACAGATGTTGTAAGTGAGACTTTTCAAAAAACCCCATAGGTTGCTGACAGGGGACAACTTTGCATATGTGTGTTAACAGGAGAATGTGCTGTGTTTCAAATGAATGGGGAAGCGGGTCTAAATGACTTTCAGATTAGCTGGAACAGATGGAAGGGTCACAGTTGAACAACTTGACACACCAGCATAAAGGCAACGTTGAAGTGGAGTTCATTGCCTCTGACAGATACTGTCAATCAACCCAGGCACGCTCAGTTAACCAACAGCCTGGATCTTTAAAGATTTAAAGAAGAATTGCTTTGAAAAAAAGTATTTTGAGGCAAGAGCTGGAGTTCATCTGATTTTTGTGTGTGGTTTTTTGGTGTTTTGTTTTTTTTTTTTAAGAAACAAAATAACATTATGTATAGACATTTTTGAAATGAATATGCTGTTAACTTGGCATTTAGGAGCTTTCACTAATAAGTCATTTTGTAAATTTAGTCCACATTGTGGCTTTTGAGGTTTCTATCATCACATGAATCAGAACACGCTACAGAATACCAGAATAAAGGAAATGCAATTCTTAAAAACTATTCAACTTCAATCTTAATCACCTCTTATCAGAACAATATATGCAAGCAAGGGTTAAGACGTATTATATTTGGGTCATTCTTTTTCTAGGTCTAACTTTGTAATGTAATGTGTGTTCTTCTGCATCTGGCCCAAAGAGTAAAAAATAATTAACCAGATTCTCTTTGTTGTAAGCTCCTTCCTCAAGAAGATAGAGCATGCGCAGTAGCCTTGCCCCTTCAGGCCACTAGGGGACCCTTGCGGAGTCAAAGACCCTTCCAGACCATCAGCCTTAGTGGGTATTCTGCAGATAGCTACCATTCTCTTTTCTGCCTCAACACAGATTAATCCACATTAACACACCGGTTCCTACGTGCTTCTATGCATGTTGTTAGAAGGATGGAGTCCTGGAAAGTTCAGAAAGGGAATTGCTATTTGTAGTTCTCCCTCAGGGAGGTACTCTGATCTTGATCATTGGCTGACTGTAAGCCCTAATAGTCTGAGAGTGGCCATGGGTGGTGTAGAGGTGATACCAATTATTAGAAGATCGCTGATGATATTTTAATGGAAACGGTGGTATTTTATATCCTGAAGGTATTTTCATAGGACCATTTAGCTGTGGCCCAAAGCTTTATAGGTTGGAAAACATCCCCTTAACTCTGTGTTTACCCATGTCACAGCATCACCATTTCCCCCTTCTTAGAAAAACCTAGCTCACTCGTAGTTTACAAGAGGAAGCCCAAAGAACTGCATGAATCCAGCCTGATTACAAGTGCTTAGACTGATGTGGATATCTGGCCCAAGATTAGCCATTTAGAGTTTCTCTCCTGTGAGTTTGAGATTTAGGCAGAAATTGAGCCAGTTGTCAGTGTTGGTCATTGGAGCTGTAGGCAAGTGGGATTTGGGGAGAATAGAAACTAAAAGCTTGACAGAAGAAACTAACTTATAGAGAAAGAGTGAGATATGGACAAAGAAGCCAAGGTGAGAGATCACATGGTTCCAGGTAAAGGGGAAAAGGTGTATATTTTTTCTGTTCTCATGAAACCCTGCTGTACTTCTGCAGCCTGGTTATGGGAAACTCCCCTTTATACTCACGCTAAATTCATTTTTACTTAGACTGATGTGGTGGAGTTTCTGTTCTTTACAAGCAAGTACTATGGCTAGGGCACAATGAAATTTCCATGTTTTAACTTAAGACATTTATTGAGCACCTACTATGTAAATGGCATTGTGGATACAATAATGAATGAAAAAGGCAGGGGAGACCCTCTGTAAGGGGATAAATAGCTCATGTCCACGTCTTGTATTTCCCATCACTGCCTCCTTCACCTCCTCCAAGCCGCTCATGGAGCATCTGCTGTGAATACAGGAAAATAAACTCCAATCTTCCTCTTCTCCAGTTGTTCTTCCCCTTTCCATTTATTTCTTTGGTAAACTGTCCTTTAGGTGTCAACATGCACTCACTGTGGGGAACTATAAGGTGGACTTTTTTCTCTTTGTTCTCTGCCTTTCCGTCCTACAACCTCCTTCTCCATGTCCAGTTTTCTAGGTCCCTGCTAAGGAATAACTGTGCATTAAGGGGAGGGGAGAAAAACCACCCTGTGGCTTAAAACAACAATGATCATGTATCTTGCTTAAGAATCTGCAATTAGCGGGGAACCAGGGTGGCTCAGTCAGTTAAGCATCCGAGTTCAGCTCAGGTCATGATCTCACAGCTTGTAAGTTCGAGCCCCACATTGGGCTCTATGCTAACAGCTCAGAGCCTGGAGCCTGCTTCAGATTCCGTCTCTGTCTCTCTGCTCCTCCCCTACTTGCACTCTGTTTCTCTCTCTCTCTCTCTCTCTCAAAAATAAACAAACATTAAAAAAAAGAAGAATCTGCAATTAGGGCAAGTCTTAGTAGAACAGTTCCATCTATGCTTTGTGTGGTTTCAATGGGGGCAACTTAGCTCAGGACTGGAACATTCACTTTCAAAACAGCTCATTTGCTTGGCTGGCAAGTTGCTGGTGGTCAGGTGGGAGTGCAGCTGGGGCTGTAGGCTGGGACTGTCCGTGTTCCTTGGCGTGGGCCTGTCTGCGAACTGCTTCAACGTTCTTACAACCTGGAGTTGGGTTCCAAGAGCAAGTATCCCAAGAAGACAAGACCCTTTTATGATCTCGCCTTGGAATTCACATAGTGTCATTTCCATAGCACAGTATTGGTCAAAGCAGTTGCCAAGCCCCACCCATACTGTGAGGGAGAAGACATAGATTTCGCCTTTCAACTGAAAATAGCAAGGTTCTAGAAGAGTCTATGGTGTAAGAGATATTACCATGTCTCTCTTTGGAAAATACATTCTGCCACAGTATCTCACCTAGATAAATACGCATCTACACTGGGCCCCATTTTAAGCAGAGCTTATCCAAGAAACGGAAGGCCACCCAAACTAGTGCAAGTTGAAGGGAGATTATAAAAAGGAGGCAAGGAAATTTCACGGTAACAAAATATAGGAAGTACAGCCCAGCCCCAGGGGAACTGGAAATTGACCAGATAGCTGTCTTTCCATCTTCCTCTCTTTCAGGAGACACATGATCTCTGACATGACTTCTCCCCAGGCGTTTGGTTCAATTTCCCACAGACTGCATTGTTGTTGTATTAAAAAAAAAAATTTTTTTTTTAATGTTTTTTTATTTATTTCTGAGAGAGAGAGAGACAGTGTGAACAGGGGAGGGTCAGAGAGAGAGGGAGACACAGAATCTGAAGCAGGCTCCAGGCTCTGAGCTGGCTGTTAGCACAGAGCCCGATGTGGGGCTCGAACCCACAAACCGTGAGATCATGACCTGAGCCAAAGTCAGACGCTTAACCGACTGAGCCACCCAGGCGCCCCTTAAAAAGAATATTTTTAATGTTTGTTTATTTTTGAAGGAGAGAGAGAGTGCGAGCGGGGGAGAGACAGAGATAGAGGGAGACATAGAATCTGAGCCGTCAGCACAGAGCCTGAGGCAGGGCTCCAATTCACAAAAAAATGGTGAGATCATGACCTGAGCCTAAGTCTGATGATGCTTAACTGACTGAGCCACGCAGGCGCCCCTCCCACAGACTGCATTGTTCACATGCATGTGGTTGGAGGCAGATGCCCAGCAGACACAAGTGCCCACAATTCTCTAATGTCTCTGTGTCTCTGAGTCAAAATATAGAAGTGATTCAGCCTATTCAATGGATTGATGCCTTGGTTCAGGTGTGGGGCCAGCCTCATTCCCATCCACTGTGGCAAGGGAGGGATATCACATTATGTATGAACTTGACTTCCTGACGGGGGTGTGGAAAGAGTGCCAAAGAAGAAATATGGTGGTGAGGTGTGCAGAGTTAGGGAATGAAGTGGTTACGATCACCATCTTTTTGTGAGGATTATGTGATCTAAGTAAGGGTTTGTGGCATATATATATTTTTAAATGTTTATTTGTTTTGAGGGAGAGAGAGAGAGACAGAGCTTGAGCAGGGGAGGTGCAGAGCAANTTTGTTTTGAGGGAGAGAGAGAGAGAGAGAGACAGAGCTTGAGCAGGGGAGGGGCAGAGCCAGAGGGAAACATAGAATCCCAAACAGGCTCCAGGCCCTGAGCTGTCAGCGCAGAGCCCGACACGGGGCTCAAACTTCGGATCATGACCTGAGCCGAAGTCGGACGCTCAACCGACTGAGCCACCCAGGTGCCCCCGTGTGGCATATTTTAGCTGTAGATAATGCTCAGTAAGTATTTGGTATTTTGGGTTTGTATTAGGCAACCATTGTCCAAACATTGACACTCCACTATCTTTTCCTTGAAGAATAAATACATCTGTGTTTCAGACACTCTGACTGGGACAGTACATGCAATATTTTGGGACAAAATTATACTTGGAATTAATGCTGAATGATTGTCATAAAAACTATTTGCTATCAGTACTGTAAACAACTGCAAAGGAATCTAGGTAGAAAAGATAATAAAGGCATGCAGACTCTGGTCTGGAGCATGCTCATGGTAAAAGAAAATCATTAATTAAGTAGGAGAAGCTGTAGTGGTAAGAAGTTTAATTCACAAGGGAGAATTAATAACACTTTTATGAGTCAACTAATGAAGTATCAAACATAAAGCCAAAATTGTGTGAAATGTAAGGAGAAATTGATAGAGACAAAATTATTATGAAAGAGATTGTTATCATTATCTGATATCAAGTAGACAGAAAGGACAGTCTGCCGAATGTAATTAGAAAAATGTATGTTACATAGATTTTAAGCAGCCATAGACCATATAAAACATTGAAAAATATAAGAGGCCACAAAGAAAGGCTCAGAATGTTCTAATAGCATTAAATGCTCTCTGTAATTGAAACAAAAGTTTAAGTATACAATTTAAGATACTCTTCTGGGGGCGCGGCATGGGTAGCTCAGTCTGTTAAGTGTTCGACTTGGGCTCAGGTCATGATCTCACCATTTTGTGAGTTTGAGCCCTGCGTCAGGCTCTGTGCTGACAGTTCAGAGCCTGGAGCCTGCTTCAGATTCTGTGTCTCCCTAACTCTCTGCCTCTCTCACTTTGCCTATCTCTCTCTCTCTCTCTCTCTCTCTCTCTCTCACACACACACACACACACACATAAACATAAAAAATGAAAAATAAAATAGAATACTCTTCTAAACAACCAGTGGCGGAAAGAAAAAAATTCAAAACTTCAACGATTGTTTACAAAGTGGCATAGTGAAAACACTGAATATCAGACACTATTGGATGTGGAAAAGCTGTATCTGCAGCAACACTGCTGAGCTTAAAGATATCAGCCTTTAAATATGACTAATAATTAAATGGAACATTATGTTTAAGAATAAGTGAAAGATTGGGGCAGCTGGGTGGCTTAGTCGATTAAGCATCTGACTTCGGCTCAGGTCATGATCTCACGGTTCATGGGTTCAAGCCCCACGTCGGGCTCTGTGCTGACAGCTTAGAGCCCGGAGCCTGCTTTGGCAGAGAGACAGGGTTGCACAACATTGTGAACATAGTAAAAATCACTGAATTGTACACTTTAAAAATGTGAATTTTCGGAGTGCAGGTCTTCTATTTCCTTGGCTAAATTTATTCTTAGATATTTTATTCTTTTTGATGCAATCGTAATGGGATTGTTTTCTTAATTTCTCTTTCTGCTAGTTTATTATTAGTATATAGAAATGCAACAGCTTTCTGTATATTGATTTTGTATCCTGCAACCTTACTGAACTCATTTACCAGTTCTAGCAGTTTTTTGGTAGAGTTTTTTGGGTTTTCTAGATATAGTATCACGTGATCTACAAAGAGTGAAAGTTTTATTTCTTCCTTACCAATTTGGATGCCTTTTATTTCTCCTCCTCCTTGTGTGATTGCTGTGGGTAGGGCTTCCAGTACTGTTGAAAAAAGTGGTAAGAGGGACATGTTTGTCTTGGTCCTTATCTGAGGGGAAAAGCTTTCAGTTTTTCCCCAATGAGCATGATGTTGGCTGCAGGGTTTTCGTATATGGCCTTTATTATGTTGAGATATGTTTCCTCTAAACCTGCTTTGTTGAGAATTTTTATCATGAATAGATGTTGTGCTTTGTCAAATGCTTTTTCTGAGTCTATTGTGGTAACCATATGGTTTTTATCCTTTTTCTTGTTAATATGGTGTATCACTTTGATTGATTTGTGAATATTGAGCCACCCTTACAACCGTGGACTAAATTGTACTTGGGTCGTGTGAATGATTTTTAAATGTATTGTTGGATTCAGCTTCCTAATGTTTTGTTGAGGATTTCTGCATCTATGTTCATCAGTGATACTGGCCTGTAGTTTTCTTCTTTGTGGTGACTTTATCTTATCTGGTTTTGGTATAAGGGCAGTGCCAGCCTTGTAGAATGAATTTGGAAGCTGACCTTCCTCTTTCTTTCTTTCTTTTTTTTTTTTTTTGGAATAATTTAAGAAACTATAAAACTATATAAAAAACTTATACAATTTAACACCAAAAATACCCCCAAACCATATGATTAAAAAAAGGTCAGGGGACCTGACTAGACATTTTTCCAAAGAAGACGTACAAATGGCCAACAGACACATGAAAAGATGCTCAACATCACTAATAATAAGGGAAATGCAAATCAAAAGCACAATGAGATATCATCTTACACCTGTCAGAATAGCTAGATTCAAAAGACAAGTGTTGGCAAGGATGTAGAGAAAAAGGAACCCTTATGCACTGCTGGTGGGAATGCAAACTGAGGCAGCCACTATGGAAAACAGTATGGGGGTTCCTCAAAAATATAAAAATAGAATTACAGTGTGATCCAGTAACCACTACTGGATATTTATCCAAAGAAAACTAAAACATAGTCTGAAAAGATATATGCATTCCTATGTTTATTGGAGCATTATTTACAATCACTGAGATATGGAAGCAACTCAAATATTCATCATTAGATGAATGGATAAAGAAGATATGGTATGTGTATATGTACATATATATGTGTATAATATATATACACATACAAATATATATATATTTATATATGTAATATATGTAATAGAAAATTACTCAGCCATAAAAAAGAATTATATATATGATTATATATGTAACATATACACACATATATATTATATAATTAAATATATAAATAGAATAGAATATTACTCAGCCATGAAAAAAGAATGAGATCTTGCCATTTACAGCAACATGGATGGACCCTGAGTGTATTATGCTAAGTGAAATAACTCAGAGAAAGACAAACACCATATGATTTCACTCATATGTACAATTTATGAAACAAAACAAATGAGCAAAGAAAAAAGAGACAGACAGACTATTAAATACAGAGAGTGAACTGGTAGTTGCCAGAGAAGAGGTGAGTAGTGGACAAAAAATGGGGAGGTGACTATTATGGCATGTGAATTATATCTCAGTAACAAAGTATGCAGAGAAGGAGAAGAAGGGAAGGAGGTGGAGAAAAGGAAACTGCATTCAGACCTGAGAGCAAAGGAAGGTGCACTGGCTGTTCAGCTCCTGTCTCTCAACCCATCCTTCACCACGTCTCCATGCTCATCCTTCTATACCCTGCTTTGTGATGCTGGGTCTGGATTCTGGAAACCACATTCCTCTTTTGCTAGTGGATACCTAGTAGGAGCAATCGGAGAGAGACTGGAAAGCAAGAGGAGGGGGAAGTGATGTGCTTCTGCTGTTGCTTGCGGCTTCTCTCCCTCCCCATCCCCTCACAGCGTTTCTTCAGCCTGGAGGCTACCGTGGGTCCCGTTTCGTGCTTGTGTCCACGCTCTCAGAGCCAGCCTCAGCATGCTGCCTCAAAGGTCCTCGCAGTGGCAGATAACTGCCCCTCCTCAGAGACCAGGTCCCAACTTTCCAGGGCTCTCTCCTCTAAGACTCGAGTTCTAAAACGTCAAACTCTGCCTTTGCTCCCCTGGGGACTGGCAGCTGCTGTTTGTATTGACTGGCTCTGTGCCACTTGGGAGACCCGTCTATCTTGTAAGTCTTTGCATACTTATCTAATTAATTCCGTATGATACATCTCCTCTGTTCACATAACGGTTATGGTTTCTATTTTCCTGACGGGTACACGATGATACAGAAGGAAATAATGCAGATAAAAAAAAGAAGTCACTGACTTAGAAAAGAGAGACTGAATTTATGGTTATCATGCACTAGTTCTTGGATAAAATCAATAAAAAAGACAAGCCTCAGCAAAATCATATGGAGAGAGAGAGTAAAAATACATATGTTTCAAAGCACAGGAAAAGATAAAGAGGTATCCAATTTTAGTTTGTGAAGTAAGCAAAGTATTACTATATACCAATCTATGCCACCAGAAAAATACAGCTGGAATTTCCCAATGGCATTGCATGCAACACACTTCCACATTATGAACACTGTTCTTGTAATACGTATGACCTGAAAAATGTGTCCTATGGTCAGATAAATGTGGGAAATTCTCATATCTTTCCCTTGGAGATTCACGACACATGTTTGCATATTAAAGGCTCTGCAATCCCTGATGTAAAGACAGCCTGCTAAAGGCATTTCCCCAAATGTTTTCCAAATGTATTTGATGTTCTGCAGATATTCCAAGCCTCCATCATGGAAACACTGCTGTAGATCTTCTCATGTATGAATACGGGTGGGAAAAAATGCTGGCACACAGAATTCAGTAGTACCTTTTGACCAAGTAAGACATAGAGCAGGAATGCAAGAACAGTGTGCTCTAATATAGAAGTAAAAGATACGGCGAAACAAGCAAAAAAATATCATTATCTCAGTTAGTGAATGTTGAAAAGGCGCTTGATAAAATTCAGGACTAATTTCTGATTAAAATTTCAGAATACTGGGAATAGACTAATATTTCTTTAATTTTAAAAAATGCATGTCGGACGCCAGAGTGGCTCAGTTGGTTAAGCTTCGGACTTCGGCTCAGGTCATGATCTCACAATTGGTGGGTTCGAGCCCCACGTTGGACTCTGTTCTGAATGCTTGCTCAGAGCCTGGAGCCTGCTTCAGATTTTGTGTCTCCTTCTCTCTCTGACCCACCCCACTCGTGCTCTGTCTCACTCCATCTCTGGAAAAATAAATAAATATTTAAAAAAAAATTTTTTAAATGCATGTCAAGCCAACTGTCTTTCATCACATTCTGAGTCAGATCAATGATGAAATAACTTTATTGTAATATTGAATTCCAAGCAAAACTTAAAAGAAGTTAAATATTATACAATAAACGAATCACTAAATAAAGTATGGCATGACCACACAGTGTAATTGTTTGTAATTACTGAGTTTCACTTTTGAAATTGTGATAAAATATAACCTTAAAATGGACTATTTTAACCATATTAAGATGTATAATTCAATGCCACTTATTATATTCACAGTGTTTTGCATCATTACCACCATCTAATTCTGGAATATTTTCATTATCCCAAAAGGAAACTCCATACCTTTTAAACATTGCACCCCAGCCTTCCTTCCCCAAGCCCTTGCAGCCACTAATCTACTTTCTGTCTCTATGGATTTGCCTATTCTGGGCATTTCATAAATATAGAATAATACCATATGTGGCCTTTGTGCCTAGCTTCTTTCTTTCACTTAATATAATGTTTTCAAGATTTATTAATATTGTGTCATATGTATGCATTTCATTCCTTTTTGTGGATGAATAATATTCCATTGTATGGCTATAATATATTTTGTTTATTGATCAGTTGATGGATATTTGAGTTACTTATACCTTTTAGCTGTGTGAATACTGCTGCCATGAACATTCATTTACAAGTTTTTGTTCAAATAAATGTATTTTTGGACAAATTAGATGATACAGAAAAATTATAGTATATTGCATAAAGTGGTAAATACCATAATTACAGTAGAATTCGATTTTCTAGTCTACTATATAAGGACTAGATGCACAGAAAAATCACCAAAATAGTCACAGTGATTGTCACTGAATCACAAATCTGTGGATGGTTTTTATTTGATGTATGTTTTTACATTTTTCAAGATTTCTATAATAAACGTATTTTATAACAGGGAAAAACAATTCATTTAACAACTTGTTTAAGCAACTTATTTAAGGAACAGTGCTTGGGAATTGATAAAATAGAGGTAGTGTCACCTATCTTTTTGGGGACCTTGTCTGGGACAGGAGATGATAGGTGATGTAGCACTAGTGAAGGCTGAAGAATTGCAGGACTTTTTAATTTAGTTTTTTAATGTTTATTCTTGAGAAAGAGAGACACAAAGTGTGAGCAGGGGAGGGTCAGAGAGAGAGGGAGACACAGAATCCGAAGCAGGCTCCAGGCTCTGAGCTGTCAGCACAGAGCCCAACACGGGGCTCAAACCCACAAACTGTGAGATCATGACCTGAGTTGAAGTAGGACACTCAACCTACTGAGCCACCCAGGCACCCCTAGAATTGCAGGATTTTTAAAAAAGATGGGTGATTTGAACACAGTTATAATCTGCACTGAAGGGCTCAGCAAAGAATGAAAGGGTAATGATGTAGGAGACAGAGGAAGAACGAAATCCTGATCTTAGACAACTCAGATCAATGATAAAGAGGAAAATACTGGCATTAAAACAGGAAAGTAAACATTTTCCTCTTAGATTCAAGGATTTTTGGGTGAGAATGCAGGCAGGTAGGAAGTGGGTGTTGGTGTATAGAGAAAAGTTGGAGAGATTTCACACCTACTGAACTTACTATTCTTCGTGAAATTGGGGAAGTCAGATGCTGGAAAGAATGGGGTGGACTGTACTATAAGCTCGAAGGAAGAAAAATAAAAGCTTGGAATGTGCAACGTGGGCAACCAGGGGCACCCAGATTCCCGCAGTATTCAGTCTGTCGTTCATTGCCTTCACTGCATTCTACAACTCATTAGCCATACCTTCTTCATTTAAGAAAACTTTCCTCTACATGCATTCTTTTCTTTTTGTTGTGGGTTTTATCCTGCAGTAGCTTCTGGAGCTTATTGATAATACAAACTGGAGTTGTTTCTATAGTTCTCCTTTGTTTCTTAGGGCTCCACATTTTCTCATCCTGTTATTGGCTCTTTCTTTTACATTTCTGTGTATGCAAGGAATTCTCTCCTTTTGTTCATGTTTATAGTGGAAAGTGTTTGTCCAGTACTGAAAGTTCTGTGATTAATTATGGGTGAGCTTTATTAGCTCTTTAAGGTCAGAAAAAGGGGAAAGTGTATACTTCAGAGTTACTATAGTTTTACTCTATGAATCAGTTAGAATTAGGTTTGGCTGTATTAGAGATATCAAATAACAGTATTTTAAGTGATACAGAAATGTGTTTCTATCTTATGTAAAAATCTAGATGTAATCAGTCTAGGGATGATGAGGCAGCTCTCTCCAAGTCCTCAGGGATACAGGCTCTTTGTAGCTCCTTGTAGCACCATAAAGGTATATTCCTATTCCTTATTCTCATGGCCCAACATAGATTTGCAGCTGTCACACCCACATTTCCAGTAGCAGATGGAAGAAAGGAGGAAGAAGAGACCAGCAGAGGCTTATGGAAGCTGACATGTGATTCTTCCACTGCCCCACCCCCCCATTGTCCAGACCTTAGTCACATAACTAAATTCTCATTGTAAGGAAGGTTGGGAAATGCTCTTTTTATTCTAAACAGCCATCTGCCTCACTAAACATGTCATTACTTAGGAAGAGGAGGAGAGTAGCGGTGAAGGGCAACTCATGGTTTCTGTCCATCTTTCGCTGATCAGAGATACCTTCACTTGGTGAAGCAGCCAGCCACCGGAGGGGTCAAAGCAGGGATATGTAAGTTTGTGTGTGAGTTGTTTCTTCCTTGGGTGTAGTTGTCTAAATTAACTGCACCGCATTCTTTTCTCTTCCTTGCAGGACTGCTCTTGCTAGGAGCCAGCCACCTAGGGCGGGTTCTTCTGTGTGTTTTGATAGACCATCCATCCATCCATGTCAGGTGTGGTCTCCTGCAGCTGGGCTCCTGATTCCTTTGGATTATAGCACTCTCTCCTTCTGCAACTTAAAAAGCTTGAAACGTGTCCCTTCGCTGATTTCCCCCAAGAAATGCCGCAAGTTAGGGACTGTTGCCTGAGTCCATAGGGGTTTCTTCCTTTACAACTCAGGCAGTCTTTTTTCCCACATGGCGAATTGTTAGTCCCTCCAGAAATAAGGTACTGCGTACACTGCAATGTGCAGAAATTCTTTAAAATTGTTGACATGTGAGTGGCAGCATTCCCTAGTTTCCAGTGATAAAACGGACTTTTCCTCACAGCAGTTGATTCTCTTGAATCATTTTTGTAAGAATTTTGTTGTGAGCGGGGAAGTTAAACATAAGGCTTAGTATCACATTCTTAGATCAGAATCCATTCTTTGTCTTTCTTATGGTTTCCTCCATTGTAACTTGGCCTATCCCCTCTACAACTAGACTGCATCCAAAGTTGAGATATTGATGTGCGTAAGACTTTCCAAAGGATTGGAATCACTTTTTCTAGGAACCTCCGGAGGGGAGAAACACTACCATGCTTAGAGATATTTGGGCATGTAGGATCATAAGCCCACTTAACTAACCTTAAGGAAAGGGGTATTTTTGTAAGGATGCACATAAACTGAATCTGGAACCCGAAAACTACCTGTACCACAGGTATCTGTTCTCTAGATCTCTCTCATGGGCCATGTGGTTTCTCATAATGAAGTTGCTACTCCTGTTTATGGCTGATCCAGTCTCCAAGCTATCTGTCACCTGGCTTCCTCCTAACTTTGGTGTGCCCGTGGTCCCAAGTGGATACCCCAGCCCCAGGTCTGCCTTGAGATTTCTCTGCTCAGCTCTAGCAGCTAGTATCTTGTTCTGAAGTTCTCCAAAGAAGAATCTGATTAGCTCAGCTTAATTTTGCTACCCTGCTTTTTAAGCATAAATCACAGGTCATGGACAGGCTGCCCTCAAACCCAAGCTGGCCTCAGTTCATGTCAGTGGAGGTGTAGAGAGCAGTGTGAGAAGCATGTGGTACAGAACACACCTGTTTCGAGCAGAGCTTGCCTGCTGTTGGCTCTAACTTCAGCTATATCCAGGACTGTTCCACGTTCATTGACTCTTCACCAACAAGAACAAAGGACAACCTCCTTAGCCAAGTGTTCAAGGCTTCAGTCTCTTGAATACGTCCACCTTGCCAATCATGCCACTCACTGTCACCCTCTTTGCCAGTCTGACTGAAGTATTTACTTTGCCCCCAAATCCACCATACATATTCCTGCCTCCAGGTCTCTGCTCATACTGTGCCTACCTTGCCTTCCTGAACTCCTGCCATCCTTCAAAAAGACAGGCTGAACTTACTCTTTCTTTATTACCAATGACTGTTGTTGTTGTTATTATTATTATTATTTTGCATCAGCCACAAACTAGGTATTCTCCTGATATCTTATATATATAATCTCATTTATTATTTGTCCATATCTTTCAAAGTAGGTATTATTACTCTCACTCTACAGGTAGACAAAAGAAAGCTTGGAGAAGTTAAGTTACCTACCCAAAGGCACCCAAGGACTAAGTGTCAAAGTTGGAATTCTGAACCCAGGGCCTATCTGACTTTAAAGTCTACACTTCTTCTGAAACTATACTTAGTTATGAAGAAATCCCGAGGACTTGAACCCATGGTTTTCTTGCCCTCTTTTGAATAGAACCTGATGTCTATTCTGAATGACTGATTCGACACTGAAAAGATGATTACTTACACTACTGATTGTCTTTGGAGTGTGAACGTACCCCCCTCAACTGAACTTTAAGCTAGTAGTTTTCAATGGGTATGGTTCTGTCCCTAGGAGGCACTTTGGAAATGTATGCATGTGGAGACTGATCGTCACATTAGCTGGAGAGGAGGATTATTATTTACTGTGCAGGCACAGTGCACAGGACAGTCCTAGGCATCGAATTATCCTATAACCCGTGAAACTTTCTTATGTCCATTAGACATCCAATGTTAAAAACTTGTTTATAATTATCTGTAAGGCTCAAACCTAACTCTGCTTGAAATCTAGACTGTAAATAATTTCTGTGCAGTTTTGCCATACAGAGAATTTTCCAGGAGTGCAGAGACCATTGTTTAAGGGGGAAAAAAGGATGATTGTATTTTGTTTAGCTTGGCCTTTGGCCAAGAATTTTTCACCCTTTCAGAAAATTACATCTACTGATGGCGACACTGCTTGTGGTATTTGAGTCTCCAACGAAACACAGCTATTACATTACAGTCAACTTTTATAGCTATTCCATTTTCAATGATTCTATATGTGGATGAAAACTTCTGACCTCTCTTAACTACTAGCATAACCTACCTCAAGTATTCCCATATTAAAATACATGTTGTTTTATTGCACATTCTTTTCTTTTTGTTTATCCTTTATATTAGTGATAGGGCACACTTTGCTTTTTTGGGGAACTGTATATGCAGGTAGATTATATCATATATGATAATGTCTATATTTCAATATAATAAAGGAATGTTAACACTTTAGTGTTGGGAGAGGAGTGGGCCGGGAAGCAGGGCCGTGACCCCTGGGAGAACAAGGACCAAGTTTCATGCTGGTTTGACTTCCCAGAAATCCTGGTAGTACTTCGCCTCAGGGTACTTCACACTAATTCTAAAGGGGGAGTAACTAGAATCATGCACGGATGTGTTTTTTCTTATAGAGAAGAAATCCTAATGTGCTCAGTGGGGTAGCCTCCTCTCTAGCCTCCAACCCTACTGATTTTTGAAGATCCACATGCTGATCAGCATGAGGACTAAATCCTTTCTGGTTTCATCAAGGAAGTGCTTAGTTGGTATTTTAAAAGTGAGATCTCAGAGATGGATCTCCTTGAAGTTTGCACATGGTATTAGTGATGTGGCAAGGAGGTGCTGGGGGAAAGGGGAGGGCGAGGTGCTGCTACCCTCTTGGACTCATTTTCCTCTTTCTGGCTAAAAGGATCTCTCAGTCTTTGTGGAAGAGGAGGATAGAACATTCATTCTGTTTATTTCACCCAATGAAATCAAAGGAGAGCAAGGAGTACAGAATTAAAAGAACAATAATAAAAATCTCATATGATTTCCTGCTCATATATTCTCATCCCTGTTGCCTCAGTGACCTTAAAACAGTCCTTTGGGGTCACAGGGATTTCTACTCTAATTATTTGGATGGGGAAATATATCAATGTGCATCTACTTAGGACATTTTAAAGAGTTGGGTTATAAGTGTTAAGGAAGGAGTGTTGTCTCCTTTACTGAGAAGCCAAATTAGAGAGATCTGAATAGCAGGTGAATGAATATCCTTCAGAAGCCAAAGACTGCCTTCAAAGGTGTCCTAAGAGTCTGATGAATCCAAAAAAGACTATAAGAAAAACAGAGTAGTAGTTAGTAATAAAATCTACCATTTTATTGAGCTCTCTTTTGGACTGAGCATCTTAATAAATGCTTTACATGCATGACCTATTTTACCCTTTGAAAGAGAAAAGCCGATGAGATTGGGTTAGCTGTAATTTACAGTCGAGAAAGCTGTGGCTCTGAAAGTCAGATGACTTGTCCAAGGCCTCAAAGGTTAGTTGGAGGTAGAGCTTGTATTCAGATCCAGCTTAGTGCAGCACTAAAGCTCATGCTCTTCCAGGACTCTCTGAACAAACATGTCCCTCTATGCCCTGTAGGGATGCCCTTCTTTTTCAGAACCAAAAGAGACAGGGCTCGGACAACAGACAGAGGCTTTTCCCTTTACAGAAAAAAATATCTCCTACAGCTCAAATAAATAAGCCCATAAGAACAGGAAGAAGGTTTGAGCCCCTGGGAGTTGGCCTTCACCTGCAGAAGAAAACACAGATTCCTCCTGGGGGCTGACGCCCCAGTTTTTTTCTCTCATTTTGGAAAGAGGCTTGGCTGTCAGGCTTTGATTCAGAACAGGAGTGCATTCAGAAGCATCCTCCGGCGAGGCTGGGAAGCTGCTCACATCCCCGGAAAATTCAGTGGGAGAAAAAGTTTATGGAAGCGAGTAGGAGTTTATTCAACAGTGTCTGAGCCCTTTCAGAACCATGAGTGAGTGTCTATAAAGAGGCAGTCAAGCATAGGCTGGGAATTATCCCTGTTGGGTGCCTACCTGTGACAGGCCCTCATGAGCTGCTAAGAGGCTCATTCAGTGCTCAGGGGACAATGGCCAGTGGGGACAAACAATTCGGAGGAGTCTATCATTCTGGTGGTGTTATCTTTAGCACTGAATAAAACCGGAGTTCCCCCTTTCTGCCTCCTAGTCAGCACTATTTTTAGGAGCCAGTGGTACTTTTCAACTCTCTTTCACTATTTTTCAACAGGTTCACAAGGGCACGAAGTGCAGTATATAAAAAGAGGATAATGACTTGACTTGAGTGCAGGAAAAGGCCCAATGAACAGAGCAGCCAAGCTTGCCCGGACGAGAATAGATGAAAGTTTGGAGAAGAGTCAAGAAGAAATGGCATTGTCTGCATGGTGAGACTCCCCATTTTCCATACAGTACTTCTGAGATGCCAAAGTAGACTTTCTCAAGTTCAAAGTTTAGACAAGAAAGAGTCAACTTGGGACAGTTATGAGTGAGAAGATGGAATAATGCTGGGTGGCCGTCTCTGTTCACAGTGGTCTAGTGTGTGCCTTTACTACACGATCCTGATGCAGTAGCTCTCTTTGCGCGGCCGACTTAACAGGTTTGTGACCTAGGACCCTGCACTTGGAAGGGCCCTGAGCTTGGTTTAATGCCCTGCTCTAGCCATCTTGAAATTCATAATATTTAAACAAAGGACCCCACATTTTTGTCTTGCCCTGGGCCCTGCAAATTATGCAGCCGGTCCTGGATTAGAGAGACAAAGAGCTGTCACACTACACAGTCCCAGACACCAGGCCTTGCTGTGTCAGAATTATATGGGGAGTTAAAAATATAATTTATGTTTTATAAATCCCTGACTGGCATAGCCAGTCCTGCTTTTTTTCCATTTTATGTGTTGTTCCTGCTACAGGGAGAAAATTGGGGCTGGATTTTCTTTTTTTAATGCATGCTGTTTTAAAACTCCCCAAGGAAGTGGCGGTCTTTGTCCAAACCTCGGTCTGCGTTCTCTGGTTAATTCTTACCCCGTATTCCGTATGGGATTCTGCATTCAAGATTCCCTCATGTGGGTCCATGGCCAGAGAGGCTCAGGAGGAAATGAGGTCCTTACTGGAGCCTGGGGGGAGCTGGATTCATCCTGGGGAGACTTCTTCTTGATCTGCTAGGTGTGGAGAGGAACAAAAGAAAAGTCAGCCAGCCTTACTGCCTCTCAGAGAACAAGGATCATAGTACCTGCTGTTCCATAAGTCCAATCCCAGCCCCACAGTTAGGGGGTGATCGCCAGAAATGAGACGATACTCACAGAAAACAAGAGAGGCATACAGATGAATTCTGTGGGGCAGTGTCTCCCTGGACTGAGGTTGGAAGCCTCTCACGTTAAACTGCGGGCAGCACCAAGGGCACATGCCCCACTCAGAATTCAAATGATGTGTTAATGACATTTTACCTCACTGACTTTGGATGTGGGAGGGCGGGGGTGAACAGAGGTGGCATGCCAAACTATATGTGATATGTAAGCTTTCTACCCTTTAAAAACGTTCTAATTTTAAGAGGAAATTGATACACAGTAAAATGATGACGACAAACCTCGGAGACACATTGGAGTAACGATTACAGATGAGGCTTCCAATCTTGATTTCTGCATTTCTAACTCAGACGATGGGCAATTTCCTAGCGGTTGCTTCACCTTAAAAAGCGGGTGGTAATAAGGCCTACCCTCTACCCTACACAAGGTTTTTGTGAGTCTCAGACACGGTTAGCGTGTACCTTAAGCCACTTGAAAGTGGATAACATTGTCATAAAGGGTTACAGGCAATGCTCAGCATTCCAGACTCTCTTATTTGGACGGAGTCCTTCCCACCTCTACCCCCTCCCACCTTCTCTTCCTACTTCAGCTTCTCAGTCTCCCTGTGCTCAGGGAGCGTGTCCGGACAGCACATCTGGAGTGTCCAGGCTGCCTGTGGCAACCGGAACCTCTGTCTAGGGAGGGTTCTGGAGGCCCCCCTCCCAACCCCAACACCCAGTCATCTTTGTGGGGTTATCATCCCGATGGCCATCGCTCCCTCGCCACCGGAGTGTTACCTCACAGATGGAGGACCTAGTCTGTGGGAAAGAAGAGACCATGACTTATTGGAACATATGGTTTCTTAATTCAAGTTAAAATGTCTGAACCCTGTTGCATCTGGTGCCATTTTAGTTTGTTAAAAATGCCACACAAGGCTGTGACTAAAGGGGAAGAAATGGAGAAAAATACAGTTATTACACACTCAAGAGCCAGGTTTTGCGGCTCATTACCCAGTGGCCTCCGTGACTAATTAGGTTTTGTCACTGTTGCTGGGTCATTATGCCTTAATTTTTTTGCATAGTTATTCAGCCGTCACTTGAGGAAAAATGAAGTAGAGAAATACCCTTCTCTGTCTCTCCTGCTTTGAATCATTCAGGCTAAAAACTCTGCAGGCAGAGAGTACCCGAAACTGATGAAATGATCATTTTGCCACAATGGGACAAAGAAGTGTTAGTGGATTAAAGAAGCGCTTCTTTATCTGATGGCATAGACCTCATTGAGGAGTGGAGGGCGCGATTCAGTGGGGAAGATCATTAACTTTGAAGTCAGTCATCCAAAGATAATGTTTGTCCCTTTGGCTTCCTTTGTTGCCCAACTGGCCTTAGCAACCTCTATTTTTTAACTCATCCTTGAAAAACGGGGGGAAAATGCATAATAAAATAAAGGCCTTAGGTTTTCTACAGGCCGGAGGCCTAGGTTAATTTTTGCTGGCCGCAGAGGAAATTGAAGACACCATGGTATTAGCACAGTGGGGCTTGTGTTGGGTCCGGGGTGGTAAAAGGACCCATGGTGAGAGGGGAGACATTGGTGTCAATCATGGGGTGGGACGCCACAATGGCTGGTAATTGGCGTGGGTCCACCTTCTACGTCTGTCCCGCTGAGCCTGCAGCCCCCAGCCCACTCTTGAGCCCCATCGCTAACAAGTAAACAATTTATCAGGGTTAGGTCTCCTGCGGGTTGCCCCATCACACGCTCCATTCAGCCCCGGTACCCCCCCAACCCCCGTGCCAGGCCCGCCACACACACAAAAATTTACGTACACCGTGCAATTTGGGGCAGACGCACCATGTAGCAACAAATTTACAACAGGCCTACCATGAAAATGGCTGTGTCAATATAGCTTCAAACTGGGGTAGCAGAGCAGCTGTGTCGGGCCAGAGCTGGTGGCCCCCAGAGGATGTCAGGGGAAGAGGGTCACAAGCATTGGATCATATCAGAGCTAATTATGACCCCTGCGTTTTTGACACAATAACTCACACAGATGTTCACTAGAATCAATCAATGTCTTATAAATAGCCTAGCCATTTGATGGCGTTCTCTAGATTTGTTTATTCTGAGCTTCGTCTTTTCAATGGGTTGTGGTTCTTCAGGACCCAGAGTGTGGGGCTTGGGGCCTGTGATGAGTATTCTGATGGAGTTGGCTGTTGTATAGAAAAGAGGGCGCTAGACTGGAACCCTCAGCTATGTCTCTTTCACCAGGTGTGTGACCTTGCTCAAATTACCAGTTCCTTACCCGATGGTAAGATTTGCAGATTGAATGAGGCAAGGTTTGCAGATTGAATGAGTTTGTTTGTTTGTTTGTTTGTTTTTTGAGCTATATGTCCAGTATAACAATTCTATATAAAAAGAGAAATAGCATTTATCGAACATCTCCTATGTGCCATGCTTTATCTCATTTAACACCACAACCTCTGGGAAGGAAGTGTTGTAATATACCTTTTACAGATCAGGTAAGTGAGGCTTCAAAACAGGAAGCAAAGGATGCCTGGGTGGTTCAGTCGGTTAAGCGTCCAACTCTCTTTTTTTTTTTTAATGAGTATAATTTATTGTCAAATTGGCTTACATATAACACCCTCATCCCAACAGCTGCCCTCCTCCATGCCCATCACCCATTTTCCCCTCTCTCCCACCCCTCGATCCCCCTCAGTTTGTTCTCTGTGTTTAAGAGTCTCTTGTGGTTTGCCTTCCTCCCTCTCTGTTTATAACGATTTTTTTCCCTTCCTCTCCTCCATGGTCTTCTGTTAAGTTTCTCAAGATCCACACATGAGTGAAAACATATGATAGCTGTCCTTCTCTGACTGACTTATTTCATTCAGCATAATACCTTCCAGTTCCATCCACATTGCTGCAAATGGCATGATTTCATTCTTTCTCATTAAGCATCCAACTCTTGATCTCAGCTCAGGTCTTGATCTCAGCATCATGGGTTCAAACCCCGCATTGGTCTCTGCACTGGCCATGAAGCCTACTTTCAAAACAACAAAACAACAACAAAACCCCAGAATTACAAATACAATTTAGAACCAAGTCTGTCTGCCCAAAGTTGATTCTCTTTCCATGCTGTTTTGCTAGGAATCAGATACTCTTAGGGAATTTTAAGTACACAATCTCATATTCAGATTGATAAAACAAAATTCTGCCTCTGAAAGATATTTCTTTGGTGGGTTGGGATGGGGAGGGAAATGTCTTTAAAATGAGCAGAGTTTGCCAATATAAGGGTTTTTTTTCCCTTTGTGTATTAATTTCAAACATTTTGTCAGCGACTTTCATTGTGAGTTTTTTTCCAATCCAAGTTACCCTCAATTGTTATATATACCATTATTTTATATACCACCAAGAAAAAAAGTTTCCTGCCGTTTATAAGTGGCTTATCCCTATTTAAAGAATATTAAATGTAGAAAATTATGCATTTTGGAAATCAAATATATGTATTTGGATCTCAGCATCATGGGGCTGGTGAATTGTTCCAAGTTCTTCTTCAAAAAGCGATGGCTTCATTTGCTGTTTCCCATCTCTTTCTCAGAGTCTAGGGTTCTGGGAAAATCAGTACTTAGCAAGTGTCTAGAACATAGTAGCCAGTGCATAAGTAGCAAAAGAATAAATGAGTCAGTGAAGTGTCTCCTGTCTTAACCTTCAATTCTTGAACACGAGTAGAAACTGCACTTTAGGGAGGAGTATTTTCTGTCCTGTCCAGGTGTCCAGATCCTGTTTCATACTTAAACCCAGACATAAAGAGGTCGGGGCCAGAGTGCCCCCGCCTTGGTGTTTACAGTTGGAAGTCTGCCTGATCGTGGTTCCCTGGGGTCTTTGTGTGGCCTGGCCTGTTACACTCTGGCTAGAGGAGGGAGAAGGAGAATCTCTCCAGGCAGGAGTCTCCGGACCATTGTCCTTTCTAGCAGCTGAGACAAAGGAGCAATTTTATGCTAATCAGTGTACACGAAATGAGCATTTTTTTTTTTTAGAAATTTTACGTCTTTCACTTGGAAACCCAATAAATAAGCAGAGCCTGTGCAGCCACATTCTTCAGCAGAGGCTCCCAGCTGGTGGGGCCTTGGTCAGAAATGTGTGCAGGCCGTGGAGAATTTGACAGAACCACCTCGCCTGGCAGTCTCTTTACTTCGTTCTTCAGCTTGGGGTCTGTGCATTTGTGGGCAGTGTCGCCGTGGGCCGGCTTTGTGGAAATGAAACTAATATACTCACCTTTTTGAGGAAAGGATAATCTACTGGGGTTAGAGGGCAAGTGTCTCCAGTGTCAGAAGCAAAGGACAGTAGAAAAAACGCCTGCCTTAACCAGATCTACTAGAGGCAACTGTATAGGGAAGGCTTCCAGAATAAGGCAAGTCCTTTGAAAAACCAAAACACTTACACATACTCTGGGGGGCACTTTTTGTCCTTCACAATGTGTCCCCAGTGTCCTAGATCCCCTACAAGCCTCCTAGGCCCTCATGCTCCTGCTGAGCAGGCTACGAGCTCACTGGATTTCATGCTTTGCCCTTGACCGCACTGCTCTCCTACCCCTGTGGTTTGGCTTTTCTTGATCTACCTTATCTACCTCATCTGCCACAATCATACTCATTTTCTTCATGTTATGAGTCAAGCCCCCTGACCAGTTTTTCCCATTCGCTTTGTTTGTTTGTTTGTTTGTTTGTTTGTTTGTTTAGAGGGACAGAGAGAGAGGGAGAGAATCCCAAGCAGCTTTGCACCGTCAGTGCAGAGCCTGATGTGGGGCTCCATCCCACAAACTGGGAGATGATGACCTGAATGGAAACCAAGAGTTGGATGCTTAACTGGCTGAGCCACCAGACTCCCCTTTCTTGATTTCTTATCTCAGAAGGGAATGCGGTCTTTCCTTCCTGTTTAAGGATAGACTGAGGCTATTAAAAATTTTAAGAGTTTATCTGAGAAAACTGACCCCGTTGGGCTACATCAGACCAGAAGTGGCTAAGAGTGCTCTACCATAGGAGCTAAGGGAAGGACTTTTACAGAGAAGAGGTACAAGCAAAGCAAAGAAATTATTTGATTGGCTATAGTTCAAAGCTTTGGTGTCTATTGGTGATTGGTTGTCCTTAGGTTTTGATGCCATAATCTTAAGTCATTAATAGGCTTAGGTTTTGGTTTGTATACATATACTTCCATGGCATTAGACCCCACCAGAATCTAATGTCTCCTTGTTTAATTAATTTACATTCTTTCAACCCAAGTGGCACTGTCTTAGAGCTCTCATTGTGCCTATGTGATCAAATGTCATCTCTGTTGCTTCATGGGTACAGCTTAGGACTACCCAATACTTGTAGTTTCCATGGCCTGAAAAGGACTTGTCTGGGAAAAAGACCCTCTCGTGGACAAAGTAGGACACTAAGGCAGACACAGATATAGACACTCACAAGTACTGTTCACCAGGCTGAACACAGAGCAATTTTTATAACTTTCTTAAAAATAAAAAAAGAGCATCTTTAATGCTAAAAAATACAGAAAACCAAAAAGAAATTTTAAACAGTTGCTGATCTGACTCAAACACCACCTTGCCTTGCCTTTCAAATGCATCCTTAAATTTTCTGCAGTCATTTAATTAGGCTGATTTGAAGAATCTTCTACCGGCCAAAGCTGGCATGATCTGAATATCACTGAGTCTCATAGAAGCAATGGGTTGAGCACATTAAATATAATAAAATTCATAATTCAGAGTGCTAATCAGAAGATTCCAAAACAGAACTTCATTTGTGACTTTTGAAAGTTTCTAGAGAACCAACATTCTTTTAAAAATTGATAAATAAAGGGAGAAAAGTTAAGCATTGATCCTGCCTTCCTGTATGATCATTTCAGCATGGTAATATGAGGGAAGACTGGCCCCAGGTGACACATTGTAATATATTCTTTCATTTACTCATTCCCTTCTTCAGCAAACATATATTGAACCTATCTCCCTACCAAGCCCTGTGCTAAACCCTTGGAATATAATGAATTTGAAATCAGAAGTTATCCTATCGACTGGGGTAACACTATGGCCAAAGGTAGGCACTAAGTGACCACAGCGGTGAGTCGAGGAGGGTCTGATGGATTGTGTCGCGTCTTCCATTCTTCCTCAAAGACAAGTTTCTCAGGGTGTTTGGATCTCTTTGTTTTGCTCCTTTAGTGTTTACTCCTATGCCTTGGGCATCAAGGATGCCCAGTAATAGTTTGATAAGTCAATCTAGGCTTTTGCCTGCAAGCCACAGAAAGTATCTCTGGAAAACTAAATCCAAAGAGGACCATGCTTTATAGAACAAGATAGATCACCAAATGGATGGGCAGGTTGGGGGGAGGAGGGGCAGTTTCAGGAAAAGGGTTAAGAGGCAAGAAATAGGACTAAGATCATGACACAGAAAGAGTCTCATGCAGGTCCTGGATGTTGATACTGCTGCAGGTGTGAACACCTCCTGAGTGTCTGAGACCCCATGGGAACATTGGTCATGTAACGAAGAGGGATTATCTGATTCGTCAGTTTCTGCTGTGGGAAGCAGAGTTGGGTCTTGTAGACCATGAAGGCAGGGAGGTCTGTGCTTACTAGCCAAAAACAATGGCAAATGTCTGCTACAGTTGTTTGAAATGAAATATCAATTAAAGAGATGCCTTTTTTCCTATCAATACATTTCTGCACAGTGGGGGAAACCCAAGGAGCCTACATGGGTAATACACTTATGTTTTGTTCACCTGCCTAACTCCAGGAGGTACCTTTACATCCTGATCTCCACTTCTGCTTCCTTTCTCTCCTAAGCCACCCAGATGGAAACAGTGGGATAGGGAGCATTACCGTCTATAGAACTTTCTGCCAGAATGGCCACTCAGCTGGCTGGCTGTGGGCGGGGCATCATTCCACTCACAGAAAACTATGAGCTGAGGCTTTCCAATGGAGCCTAGCCTCTCATCTGGGCAGAGTCTCTCTTTTGCCTCCAGGAGAGAGCACATCTTAGATGAAGTGGAAGAATTGGGATATTTTCAATTATATTAGTAATTACCAGCAGGTCCGCATGTACTGAACACTTACTTTACGTTAAGCACCGATATAACTGTGCATAATTATCTCTTTTAATCTTCACAACAATGCTATGAGGTAGACACCATTATGACCTGCATTTCATAGATGGGAAAACTAAAATGCCGTGTGAAGTAACTGTCCAGGTCGTTAGCCGAAATCCTAACCCAGGGCTCATGTGAAATCAAAGAACCACAGAGCCTGAAATATCACCGAAATGTCACCAACAACACCACAGCTGCGGTTCAGTGACTGATATACAAAGGTGAACTTGAACCCATGTCTAGCTCACTCTAACGCCTGTTCTGATGAACTGAGCTAACCGAGTTCCTTCATGAATAACTCAGGTTCCTTTTGGTAGATAGTTGTATGTAGTGGTGGGTAAGTTAACTTCTCTCCCAAATCCTGTGACAAGGTTGTAATGAAGGTAAGTCTTAGACTAAATTCTGCACACATACAGACATTTATTAAGTTAGTAATAGTTTCTATGCTGTGTCCTGTGGGCTTGATTAAGTGCCAGCTATCCATTCTGTCAGGTATTCCAACCATAACCTGAATGAAAGATTTACCTGAAGTAGACACCACAGCATTTCTGGGTAATGTTCTCTGCCTTCTAGTTGGTGTCACACAACCAGAGACCCTTCTACAGCAATGGCTGGGATGCAGGACCAATTAGAGGTCAAACCACGAGTGCTATTCCTAAGGTGTTGCATAGAGCCCCGCACAAAGATGGGGTGGGGTTCTAACCTTTTTTAGTCCACCCCCTGTAACTTGAAGGCCTCTCACTTCAACAATGCGAGCCCGTTTTCTAAGATTTATGATACTATTTAGCAAGATATTCATTCCCCTGATAATATCCCCCTTTTTGATTCTCCCTGTGCCAGCTAAGCAATGTGAGTTATTGATTAAGAATGATTTGGCCTTTCCTGGAGTCTGCCTTTTCTGAGATAGTATTAGCTGACCGTTCCTGGGTAGTGCATTCTTGACAGCATGTGAGCTGATCACCCCTGGACTTATAGTTTAAGCTTCCTGGCCCAGTCATGCTGTCACACAAGTAGGCCGAGGTATTTAAGGCATTGCAGACATTAGAAACCCCATTCTGCTGACTGATTCTGATTCTAAACTGCGCTGTCAACAGGAAAAATCCCATAGTCATATAAGCAGAGAGGCAAGTCTTTCTTTAGTAGTTTTACATCCTAGCCCCATTTTACCTCTGAGAGCCTCAGTTTCTTCATCTAATATAGGAATAATTATACCAGCCAAACCAACCACCGAACAAGACTGTTATTGAAGTGAAATGTAAATCGTCATCTTCTCACTATATCTCTGTCTACTGATCTGTCCCACGGTTCTTAGAATCACTTTTTAAAAGTTAATTTGGTAATCAAGGCCCTGCAAACACTGAAAGTAAAAGAATGGGTTTAATCTCCAATTTAGACTCTCTTTGACACCTAAATGTGGTGAAAAATGAAATTAAGCAGAATATCTGTTTTACCAAAACAGGACTCAATATTCATATATTTCGAAGCATCGCGAAGTGTCCCTGACTTTTTTTCAGATTTCATCCAAATGCTGAATAGGCCTGGTCTGAGCTTTGGTTTGGACATTAAGCCCTGCTAATTAACATTTGCCTAATCCCCCCTGTGGCTCCAGGGTTGTGTTCTCAAAAAAAGTGAAAAAGAGCTAATTATTAGGGCTTTGATATGAGATTCCAGACATCCAGAGTTTCCCCCTCACCCCCCATTTCAGAGTCTTTGGTGGTACAGAGACAAAGCCCTTGGGAGATTAACTTTATGTCTCAGTACCACGTTTCATTCTTTGTTGTGCAAAAGGAAAGATTTTAACTCTTTTCCCAAGAACAGAAACCCCTTTCCTCTTCGCAGGAATGCACACAACCAAGACTGTGTCTTGCATTGGACAACCTCTCTTTCATAGTTCTAAAAAATAGGCAAAGCCTTGTTGAAATTAATATTTCACTCTTATGCCATTTGGTCTCTGTGGGTCCATTTCTTCATTTTTCAAAATAGGATGATTCCCCACCTAATTGACCCATGGAAATTGTGATGACAGATTAAATACTAAAATGAGCCACCTTTGGAAAATAAAGTCTAAAGTATTTAAGCCATGGTCTATAGTGTGTATGTGAAGTTTTTGTTCAGGCATTTGTGTCTTTATATATTTATTCAATGAATTCGACAGACAGGTATTGAATACCTTCTATCTGCCAGGTACAAAAGTGAATGAAATATAGTTCTTGTCTTTAGTAAGAGTCCAGTGTGCCGGATACAGATGATTCTCTTGCTTCTCCCTTTTTTAAAAATGTTTTTCCCCCATCTCTGAATCGTCGGTGTCCTCTCAAAAGTGATACAAACCCATGCTGTTTTGGCCGGACTCAAGGTTGAAGTAGCAAAGGTTGGCTAAAGCGGTGGCCTTGTCCCTTACTGGGGACAAAAAGCAGCAAGCATTGGCGATTCCACATTCACTCCACTATGAGAAAAGTTCTTTCATAGCAAGTCGAAGAATACAACATTCACATTAATTCAGTGGTTCCAAATTTTTATGAAACAAAAATGGTATGAATTCATACAAATAGTTTTCAGTTTAAGTCAACTATTTATTGCGTGCCTACCAGCACTTGAGTGACTGCAATTGCATTCCTCTGCTGTTTTCTTTCACAATGACAGTAGACAGTAGGTGTTGAAAACGATGTATAATTCATGCCAAAATATCTGCGTATCTTGCCTATACAATATTAATCACGTGTATCTGCATATTTGACTTCATATTAGCAACAGATCTGGATCAGTCGTTTTTTAATTTTTTGACCTGGGCTAACAAAACAAAACAAAACAAAAAAACAACACAACAACAACAAGAAGAATAAAGAAAGGGAAATTTGGTGATTCAAAAATTGCGATGTGGCCTGGAAGCCATTCTGCCCTAAGAATGCGACTACAAAATTGACACGGATGATAACATTCATTTGTTACCTGGCTGCAAGTGTTGCTAAGTTGCCTGTGTGCCTCTGTTCCCTGTGTCACTGATCTCTAAAATCTTTCTACTGTGAAAAATAGATAGTTGTATTTCTGTTCAGTCACCACATGCAAAGGAAGAACTACTCCATCATGGAATTGGCATTTGTAAAAGAACTCTCTGAAGTGGCTGTTAATACTACACAGTCTGACACATAGTTGGTTAATTTCTTCTCCTGGTGGCAATGGCTGTATAAGAGAGCATGAAGTTTGAAGTCAGTGTTTCCTTATCATCTAATATCTGCAGGACCTAGGAAAATAATTTCTCTGCAGGATATCAGAGTGATAATAATGTATGCAGCTTACAGAGTTTTCGTAAGGATCAAGTGAGGTGGTATATCCTATTGTGATGTGTAAGGAGTAAGAAAATATTAGTCTTATCACTTTACCTCGAATTAATGACCATTAAGCTCTCAGTGCCAGTTATCACATTACATTGTCAGGTCCTCATGGCAAATTGATGTTATTACCACAAAGGTAAAGCTGTGTCCTTGTTTTTTTCCTGCTATATCTTACTGCCTTTCTGCAAATGCCTAGACTGTCTGGATTCCAGAAGCTTGCTTGAAACTCTTTCCATGATAAAGAATTGTAGTCCCTCTCGCAATCTCATCCAAGGAACATCTGCTCTGAGAAGCCAGTCAATATTGTGGAGAAGTTCAAAGAATGCAGACCATTAGTAGTGTCAGCTTTACAACCAGGAGGTAATGGCATTAAAGGGAATGGTCATAATACCCAACAATAGTGACCTCATTAACCAGTGATTTATCATGATGAAAAGACCTGTTTAACCTTTGGTCTCCACAAGCTTTCTCCTTTTAACAAAAAGGTCTATTATTTCAAGTTGTCAGGAGATAATTTGTGAGTTGTTAAAGGACAGATTCAATTACTCTTAAGACAATTATGTGGAAAGTGTACTCACTGCAAGGTGCCTGCACCACAATTTTTGTTTTCTTCAGTCATTTTTCTGGGAACAAACAAAAAACCCAGGAGTTCGATGAGCTTTTCCAGAAGAAACAATTGCAGTTGTACATTCTTATTGCTCTGCTGTAGATATCTCAATACAAATGGGGCTTTCTTTGAAACTAGTGCAAGGGGGACTTGAATGAGGTAAGTTCATTGACATATAAGGTGACATGTCAACTCTTCTGCCAATTCTATGTAACATTTATGGAGGGCCTATCCTGAGATCAGCCAAGCTGGGCATTGTGGTAGGGGATCCAGCAATGGGTAGGCGGGCTCTGCCTTCCAGAAGCTCCGAGACTTCTGTGGGGTGTTCTCTCAGTTTGCATTTTTTAGGCCCTTCTATGGTTCATGAAATGATTGTGTTCCTGTAGGTCTCCCACTGCTTAGATCTGGCAATGACTGAGGGGCAACATCTCTCTCCCTAAGGCAACTGATCAGAACATCAGGGAACTAGGAAAAAAAGAGACAGAAAAGGTGCCTTTTGGGGGCGGTACAGATTACTTGGAGGGATTAACTCTGCTGTGTGAATTTTGTCCCTCTGCTCCAAACCGAGGAATGAGAAAAACTATAACATCTGTGCCACTCCAGATCTGGGCCTCTTTAGAGCAGAAACTGTCAGTTGTGACAAATTGAGCCCAATTGTATGGAGGCTTTTGTGAGGTAGACAAATGTCCATCAGGGCCTCAAATGGCCACCAAACTCAGTTCACTTGTGCTTTCTCTCTAATTTACACCCTGGGTCCCTGAGGTGAGAGACCCTGCTATTTGATCGCCTGACCACAGTAAATAACACCAACTAGAGAACTTTTAAATGAAGATGTTTAGAAAAAGTCCAACTTTCAGAATGTGATGGAAGGCATTTCAGTTGCTTGCTTACATTGTCTTATTGCTGATGCAGGGGGTAGAAGAGATATTGGAAATAGAATCACCTTTGATGAAGCTTGTATTCCACAGTAAACCTGAGCCCCAGAGTTTGGTTATAGGTTAAAATTTTTGATGCTGTCCTTAATAAAACATGTTGCTTATCATTCATGTTGCCCAACTACCTTGTGTATTATTTTGAATTTTTGTTCTTAAAGACTAATATCAAATTTTTACACTGGGGTTTTCTTAGGGTATAGGATTCCTCACTATCTGGTTTTAGCTGCTTGTGAAATTTTTAATTTTTGTTTTTTAAAAATTATCTTTTCAGTTTTTTGTTGTTGGGTTTTTTTTGTTTTTTTTTTTTTTTTTAGAAATCTAGACAGTCATCCTTGATGTGACTAGGAGGTAAACAATACCCAATTTTCTGTAATAAATATTTCTACCTGATTATATCATTACATGGATTGCATTGAAAGAAATACATCTAGGTTCTTGGAAGACCTTGAGAGGTAAGTAATTAAACCAAATAGTAGTAAAAAGAGAGGAAGGACCTAATAGAACCCATTCTTAAACAGCCAACATTAATTTAATCTGTCTGCTTTTGAGTTGTATGCCTGCCAACTTCCATGGGAGTTCTGAGCTTAAATAAAGTTGCAAGACAGATTTTTTAAAGATGATATAAAGGAAAGATTAAGTAATTATAAACCAGAGACATAACCTTTGGCTTAAACCAAAGGGAACTAAGGTAAATTATATAAATCCTAATTTATAATTAATGGAAATACGTGGTTTATCAGGAAAGTCAGATCTTTTCCTAAAAAATCCAGAAAGAAGTTTTTTTATTGATGGTTGGATTTTAAACAATTAGTCTCAAAATGAAAATCAGTTAGATCATTATCTCTTAAGGGTGTGGCCTTCATGTTTCAGCAAAGAAAAAGACTAGAAGATAGGATGTCTATATACACCTTATATTCCACCACTTGAAAGTATCAGCAAACCAGAGGAAGTTAATGCTGTGTGTGTTATGTCAGGTGAAGAACTTCTAAGTAAGTATGTAAGTAAATACAGAAAGATTTTAAGCAAAAACCCAAGGCAGTAGGAGAAAACAGTGCCTTATCAAAATCAAGCTGTTACCTAAGGAAAAAAACACAGTTAAATGTTTCTTGATAGTTGTTGATCTTACTGGCTTTGAAATCACTGTTTTGAAGAACAATTTTTGTCATAAAATAAGCTATACACTCTTGGAGGACACAGATTTTACCTTGTTCACCGTCCCTGTTATAGAGCTGTTAGATGAGCATGGGCCTGATAAAGAGTAGGTAGGTATCTAAAACCATTGGCTAGGTTGAAGGGAAGTATCCAGGATGAAAAGAACTAGAGTAAGGAGATTACTCTGTGCATTGACTCTAGCAAACACCCCACACATTATTTGTTTGTTTTATATAAACCCTTGGTAGAATCTTAGGGTGTTACAACTGGAAGGATCTTCGTGTTAAAGTTTGATGTGTCCAGTCATACCCCCTGCCCTGCCAATTTCAGAAAGAGTTGAGAATTAGTCATAGATAGCCAGTAGAGCTGAATTGGAAAATAATTTTGTATTTGAGATCCAGTGGAATTTCAGAAACTATCACCTATTTATGAAGAGAAGATTGGGTCTGCAGGATGGACAGAGACTCAAAGCAATTACAAGGGAAACAACACACACACACGCACACACACACGCACACATGCACACACGGATGGGCCTCTACACCTTCCTCTAGAATGGTACTTCTAGAACTATCTGTACTAAAGAACCAATTTGGAATGAAAATTTTAACTTTAGAAAATTTAGATAATTTAGATTAAAAATGAGAGTAAAGTCACTATTAACATTTTGAGCTAGCTTTGTAATATGTTCTAATATCTAATATCTCGGATGACAAACTGTGTCCTTCACACTGTTTGTAATACTTTTTAAAAAGTTCTAGACTATTCTCAGACCTTAATGCTCTGGGTGTACTTAAAATTATATCTGAGTTTTAAAATATGCAATTGGAATTTTTATTGAAATTCATCAAATTTATAGATGAATCTGAAAAGAATTTACGGCTTTATAATAATCAGTCTTATCACTGAAGGACATGCTAGGTCTTAACCATTTACTCAAGTTTTCATTTATGTGCTTCAGTGAAGTTTTATAGTTATTTTAATTATTTTATTTTAATTCCAGTATAGTTAACATATGGTGTCATATTAGTTTCAGGTGTAGAATTTAGTGATTCATCACCTACGTACACCACCCTGTGCTCATCATGACGGGTGTACTCCTTGATCTCCATCACCTATTTATCCCATCCCCCCATGCCCCCCTCTGGAGACTATAGTTCTCTATAGTTAAGAGTCTGTTTCTTGGTTTGTCTCTCTCTCTTTGTCTTGTTTTTAAAATTACACCTATGAATGAAATTTGTTTTTAAAATTACACCTATGAATGAAATAATATGAAATCAAATGAAATCATTTGTCTTTCTCTGGCATATTTCACTTACCATTATACTGTCTAGCTCCAACTATGCCATTGCAAATGGCAAGATTTAAGTTTTTTAATTTTTGGGTTTTTTTTAATGTTTATTTATTTTTGAGAGAGAGAGAGAGAGAAAGAGGGAGAGAGAGAGAGAGAACACAAGCAAGAAAGGAGCAGAGCGAGAGACAGAGGATCTGAAGCAGGTTCTGTGCTGTCAGTGCAGAGCCTGATGTGGGGCTCAAACTCACGAACCATGAGATCATGACCTGAGTGAAAATCAGACACTTAACTGACTGAGCCAGCCAGGTGCCCCAAGACTTTATATATGTGATATATATGTCACACATTATATATATATATATATATATATATATATATATATATCTCACATCTTCTTTATCCATAGATCTACTGATGGACACTTAGGCTGCTTCCATTACTTTGCTGTCATAAAAAATGCTGCAATAAATATAGAGGTGCATGTGTCCCTTTGAATGAATGTTTTTTTGTTTTTTGGGGTTAAATACCCAGTAGTGTGATTACTGGATCATAGGGTATTTCTATTTTTAACTTTTTGAGGAATCTTCATACTATTTTGCACAGTGGCTGCACTAGTTTGCATTCCCACCAACAGTGCAGGTGGGTTCCTTTTTCTCCACATCCTCACCAACACTTGTTCTTTGTTGTTGATTTTAGCCCTTCTGACAGGTCTCAGGTGATATCTCATTGTAGTTTTGATTTGTATTTACCTGCTGATGACTGAAAGTGAGCTACTTTTCATGTGTCTGTTGGCCATCTGGATATCTTCTTTGGAGAATTGTCTGTTCATGTCTCCTGCCCATTGTTAATTGGATTATTTGTTTTCTGGGGTGTTGATCTGTATAAATTCTTTATAGGTTCTGTATACTAACCCTTTATTGGATATTTGCAAATATCTTCTCCCATTCAGTAGGTTGCCTTTCAGTTTTGTTGGTTGTTTCCTTCACTGTAGTGAAGCTTTTAATTTGATGTAGTACCAATAGTTTATTTTATTTTATTTTATTGCTTTTTATTTTTTTATTTCCCTTGCCTCAGGAGACATATCTAGGAATTATAATTTTTTAAAATAGGTTCTGCAAGTTTTGCTTCATCCAAAGTATTATATTGTAGTGCTTGTCATTAATACTGGCACCTGTTGTTCCATTATATTTTCCAACTGGTCGCTACTTTTCTATAGCATTTTAAGTTATTGTTCAATAATAGACAAATATTCTAATTAGTTCCAATAACAATTTTCTTTGGTTCGAGAAACGTATAACATAAAATTTACAACGTTAACCGTTTTAAGTATACACGACAGCAGTGTTAATTATGTGCATATTCTTGTGCAAAATGATCTGTAAAACTTTCTCACCTTGCAAAACTGATACTCTATACCCATTGAATAACAACTCCCTTTTCCCCTCTTCCAGCCCTTGGTAACCACGTTGTAACTCCTTTCTATTGGTTTGACAACTTCAGATGCTTCATATAAATTAGAGAAAACAGCTTGTATCTTTTTGTGACTGGCTTATTTTACTTAGTATAATGTTCTTGAGGTTCATCTATGCTGTTAACATATAACAGGATTTCCTTGACTTTATTTCTTGAATTTTCTAAATGGCCAATCAAATAATCTATAAGCAATTAGCACTTTCTCTACTTTTCTGATTTTTTTATTTCGTATCTTCTTCTGGTGTTTCATTATTTAGAAGAATCTTGGCTGATAATTTGAGATAATTCCTCATAATGTCATATTTTAGTAGCATACTAAGTTACATTGTTACTTATTCTGTTTATTGAAGTTTTCTTAAGTCAAGAACAAATGTTAATAGATAATCTTATGGTGAAACATTTTTGAAATTTTAGAATAAACCCTATTTGGCTATGTTCTGTCACTCTTTTAAAAATATACTCCCATAGGGGCTCCTGGGTGGCTCTGTGGGCTGAACATCCCACTCTTAATTTTGGCTCAGGTAATGATCTCAGGGTCATGGGATCAACCCCTGTGTCAGGCTCTACACTGATCGTGGAGCCTGCTTGGGATTCTCTCTCTCTCTCTCTCTCTCTCTCTCTCTCTCTCTCTCTCTGTCCCTTTCCCCAGCTTGCACACTCTCTCTCTAAAATAAGTTTTTAAAATGAAAAAAAAAATTAATATGCCCAAATGGGTTTGCTATTATTTCATCTGATATATTTATATCTATAATAGTAACCCTGGCATTTTTTTAAAATTGCTATCTGATAAAATGTGCTATCAGTTTTGGACTGGAAAAAATCTTCATGATTTTCTGTCCTCTGGAATAGTTTAAATGCAGGAGCATACCTGTCCTTTAAGAGGTACACTCATCTCACATACTGGTTTTGTTTCAAAACTCTTTTATAGGAAGCATCAGCAATGACACTCTAAAAACAGAAATCAGGTTTGTTGAGATATAATTTACATAGAATAAAATTCACCCTTTTTTAATGTATAACTCGACGAGTTTTGTGATATATGAAGCCATGTAAACACCAACCATTCAAGATATAAAATAGTCCAATTATCTCTCTAAAATGCTAGCCCCTGGTAACTTTGATCCTGTTTTGCTTAAAATTTTTTAGTGACAGAGAGCATGAGCAGGGGAGGGGCAGAGGAAGAGGAAGACACAGAACGAGAAGCAGGCTCCAGGCTCTGAGCTGTCAGCACAGAGCCCAATGCAGGGCATGAGGCTCGAACCCGTGAACCATGAGAACCCACGAACCATAGCCGAAGTCAGAGCCTTCACTGACTGAGCCACCCAAGCACCCCAAAAGTCATATAAATATTAAAGGGGACTCTTTGAATGGAAAGGAAAGACCGCAAGTAACAAAGACAAGAAAGGAACAGAGAAAATTTCCAGAAACAATGACAAAACAAGTAATAAAAAGTCATATAAATGGAACCATATAGCACATAGCCATTGGTGTCTGACTTCTTTGCTTCAACATAATGCTTTTGTGGGGCGCCTGGGTGGCTTAGTCGGTTAAGCGTCCGACTTTCGCTTAGGTCATGATCTCGCGGTTCGTGGGTTCGAGCCCCGCGTCGGGCTCTATGCTGACTGCCAGCTCAGAGCCTGGAGCCTGTTTCAGAGTCTGTGACTCCCTCTCTCTCTGACCCTCCCCTGCTCATGCTGTCTCTCTCTCTCCTATAAATAAATAAAAATATTTAAAAACAAAAAAACAAAAAAAAAACCATAATGCTTTTGTGACTTGTCATGTTATTACATGTATGAGTAATTCATTTCATTGTTGAGTGTATTTTTCATTGTTGAGTGGGTTGGATTTAAGAAACTTTGTTTCCGCATTCACCAGTTGATAAACATTTGGGCTGTTTCTAATTTTTAGTGACTCTGAATGAAGTTGCCAGCAACAGTCACCTATAGGGTTTTTTTTGTACATGTGTCTTCATTCCTTTTGGGCAAATAGCTAGAAGTGGAGTTTCTGGGTCATATGGTAAGTACATTGTTAACTTTGTAAGAAGACATCACATTGTTTTCCAAAGTGACTGTACTATTGTGTATACCCACCAGCAAAGTATGAGAGTTCTATTTGCTCCACATCCTCACTTGAGCTTCCTATTGTCAGCTTTCTTTTCTTATAGCCATTCTAATAAGTGGTTTCTCATTGTAGCTTTAATTTGTGTTTCTCTACAGATGTTAGCATGTGTACATGTGCTTACTGGCCATCCAAATCTCTTTTTTGGTGATGTGTATGTTCAAATGTTTTGCTAATTAAATTTTTTTTCTGGGGCATCTGGGTGGCTCAGTTGGTTAAGCGTCTGACTTCAGCTCAGGTCATGATCATGCGGTTCATGGGTTCGAGCCCTGTGTTGGGGTCTGTGCTGCTCTGTACTGGAGCCTGCTTCAGATTCTGTCTCTCTCTCTCTCTCTGCCCCTCCCCTGTTTGTTCTCTGTCTCTCTCTCAAAAATAAATAATCATTAATTTTTTTCTTATTACCGAGTTATAAAGAGTTCTTTAGACATTCTGAAGGTAAGCCCTTTATCAATTTTTTTGCAAATATTTTCTCTTTGTGGCTTGATTCTTTTATTTCTTAGTAATGTCTTTTAAAGAACAGAAATATAAATTTTTATTAAGTCCATTTTATCAACTTTTTGTGTGTCTCAAGTTTAAGAAATATTTGCTTAAATATAAAATCATAAAGACTTTTCCCCATGAATTTTATACTTTCGAGCTTTACATTTGGGTGTATGACCATTTTGGGTTAACTTCTATACATGTGAATAAAATTGAGATTTTATTTAATTTTATTTGTTTTTGGCATATAAACGTTCTATTTATCCAGCACCATTTCCTAGAAAAGATTACACTTTGTCCATTGAATTACCTGGACACCTTTGTTAAGAATCAATTGACTGTATCCGTGAAAAATTTGTAGACCCTCTATTCTGTTTTATTGATCTATATGCCTTATATACTTGAATATCTCACTGTCTTTATTAGTGTAGCATTATAGTAAGTCTTTTTTTTTTTTTTTAGGTATTGTTGACCCACAACGTTACCTTAGTTTCATGTGTTCCACTTAGTGGTGTAACAACTTTTTCTGTTATCCTATGTTCACCACAAGTGTAGCTACAATCTGTCCCATTCCATCCCTATGATAATATCATGACTATATTCTTATGCTATGCCTTTTATTGTTGTGACTTATTTATTCCATAACTGGAAGCCTGTATCTCCCTGACCCTTAACCCATTTTGACTACTCTCCTGCCGCACTTCCCTCTGGTAACCATCACATTGTTCTCTGTGTTTATAGGTCTTGTTCTGCTTTTTGTTTGTTTATTCATTTGCTTGTTTTAGACTGCACTTACGAATGGAATCATATGGTATTTGTCTTTCTCATTCTGACTTATTTCACTTAGCATAATACCCTTTAGGTCCATCCATGTTGTCTCAAATGACACAATTTCATTCCTTTTACGACTATAACATTCCATTGTTTATGTTTACTATATTTTCCCTATCCTTTTTTTTTTTTTCTTTTTTGAGAAGGAGAGAGAGTGTATGTGTGAGTTGGGGAAGGAGCAGAGGGGGAGAGAGAGAGAATCTTAAGCATATTCCATGCTTAGCATGGAGCCCAACATGGGGCTTGATCCCACAACCCTGGGATCATGACCTGAGCTGAAATCAAGAGTCAGTCACAGAACTGACTGAGCTACCCAGGTACCCCTCCATTCATCTATTGATAGACACTTAGGTTGCTTCTGTATCTTGGCTATTGTAAATAATGCTGCAATAAATATAGTGGTGCATTTGCCTTCTCAAATTAGTATTTTCATTTTCTTTGGGTAAATACCCAATAATACATTTATTGAATCATATGGTTATTTCTATTTTTATTTTTTCAAGGAACCTCCATAATTTTTTTTATACATACTAATTTATGTTTCTGCCAATAGTGCACAAAGGTTCCTTGAAATCAGTTGATGTTTTACTTTTTCAAAGTTGTTTTGACTATTTTAGGTACTAGATTCTCTATATTAATTTTAGAATAAGCATCTGATTTATAATTTATGCAAAATATCCTACTGGGATTATGATTGAGATTGAGTCAAATCTATAGATCCATTTGAGGAAATTGACATCTTCCAGTATTGAGTCTTGCAGTCCATGAATATAGTATATCTGTTTATGTAAGATTCACTTTCTTTCACCAGTGCTTTAGAGTTTTCAGCACATAAATCTTGCACATATTTGGTTATATTTATTTCATGTTTTTTCAGTGTGACTAGCGCATGTTTTAATTCCATTGCAAATGGCATTTAAAAATTTAATTTCTGACTGTTCATTGCTGGTAGATAGCTATAACTGAGTTTTGTAAATTGACTTGCATACTGCAACCTTGCTAAACTCACTTATTCTAGTACCATTAAAAATAGATTATGTGGGATTTTCTACTTAAATGATCATGTTGTCTGCAAATAAAGAGTTTTATTTCTTCCTTTACAATTATTTTATTTCTTTTTCTTGCATCTTTGCACTAGTTACAATCTCCAGTATAATGATGAACAAGGGTAGTAAGAGCATCGTTGCTTCTTTGATTTTAGTGAGAAAAGCATTCTATTTCTTACCACTAAGTATAACATTAGCTATAGGTTTTCATAGATGGACTTTATAAGGTTGAGGAAGTGCCTTTCTATTCCTAGATTGTTGAAAATGTTATCATTAATGGATGTTGGATTGTGTCAAATAGTCCTTTTTTTTTTTTTTTTTTTTAAATCTATTGCTATGAGCACAGAGCATTTTGCTTTTTGTTCATTGACATGATTCGTTAACTTTCAAATATTGAATGAACCTTACATTTTGGAGACAAACTATTTGATTGTGTTGTATAATCTTTTGTATATTGATAGATTCAATTTGACAAAATTTTATTAGGGATTTTTGTGTTAGGATTCATGAGATTCTTTTCCTGTAATGTCTTTCTCTGTGTTTGTTATTAGGTTGATGCTGGCTTCATAAAATGACGTGGGAAATGTTTTCTTCTATTTTATGTACACAATTGTACAAAATTGGCATATTTCTTCCTTAAATGTTTGGTAGAATTTACCAGCGAATCCATCTAGGCCTGAAGTAGTTTGTATCTTTCAAGAAATTTGTCCATTTCTCCTAAGCTATCAATTCATTGGCTTAAAGATGTTTACAATATTATCTTATTTATATTGATGTCCTTTCTTTCATTGCTAATATTGGTAATTTGTGTCTTCCTGCTTCTTTTTTTCTTGATCAGCATTGCTAGAAGTTTATCAGTTTTATTGATCTTTTCAAAGGATAACTTTTTTTTTTAATGTTTTTTATTTATTTCTAGGAGAGAGAGAGAGAGAGACAGCGTGAGCAGGGGAGGGTCAGAGAGAGAGGGAGTCACAGACTGAAACAGGCTCCAGGCTCTGAGCTGGCAGTCAGCACAGAGCCCAACGCGGGGCTCGAACCCACGAATCGCGAGATCATGACCTAAGCGAAAGTCGGACGCTTAACCGACTAAGCCACCCAGGCGCCCCTCAAAGGATAACTTTTAACTTCATTGATTTTTCTCTGTTTTTCATATTTTATTGATTTCTGCTGTTTATTATGTCTTTCCCTTTGCTTGCTTTGGTTTTGATTTCTTTCTTTAAATTTCATAAAAGGAATCTTAGATTATTGATTAAAAGACTTACTTGTTCTCCAATATAAATATTTAATGCTACATATTTTCCTCTTGGCTACAGCAACGTGAAGAATGAACTTGCTTCATGCTTATTAGTTAACCCAGTCTAGGTTGAATTGACAATTTCTAAGTGCTTAATGACAGTGTCTGCATTACTTATCATTGATTGGTCATAATCATTTTGGTCAGTAGGTCACATTTGAGTATCTCTGCTTTAGATAATGGAACCTGGGTTCTAATCCAGGTTTGCTCATCACATGGATTAAGAGTGAGGGCTGGAAGGAGAGTATTGCACCTGTAACCTGTGGGCCAGCCAACCAGAAAGAGAAAGAGACAGGCCTTGTGGAAATAGCAACTTTAATGTCTTATATCCCCCAGGAGAAAGAAGTAGCAGCTAGGAATCAGATTCTAGCCCTCTCCCACCTTAGGGAGTAGCCATTAGGAGGAAGGGCTCTCATTCTAATATCCAGAAGAAAGTGGAAATTCTGTCTCTACAAACCTATATAAATAAGGAGAGAGACAAAGATCCCACTCTCTTTGTCACTCTCCTATTACCATCCATTTTCCTGATTCACCCACCTTAAAAATCAATTATATTTAATCATTTCCTAAGTAAACTCACAGTGCTTAAGTGCAATGCATAAACTCGACAAGTTTGTTAGTGTTAACAAAAGAGAATGAAAGATTTCTTGACTCTTAGCCTAATGGATTCTTTTCACAATAGTAACTTTAAATTATCTTTCCCTTGCCTTTTAGCTTATATTCAAAGTGAAGGTGTGTGTGTGTGTGTGTGTGTGTGTGTGTGTGTGTGTGTGTGTGTAAAAAGAGAGAAAGAGAGATGTAGATTTTCATTGTTTAAAGGTTTTGATCAATCAACTTCTGGTTAATAGATATAAATATCATAACAAAGATTTCTTTATTAAGAAATAGGAATTTGAATATACCATATGTCAGCAGTGAGATATGTCAAAGTCACTGAACTTTTGGATCTGGGATCTGTATGACTCAAAACTCTGTGCTCTTTTCAGTTCGTCTCTGCTTCTCACATGTGATTACAAGTCCCAAGTCATAAAGGCACTTGGCTTTCAAGTCCCAGAAGCATCATTTTCTTGCTGTTTTCTCAATTGCACAACACTTGCCCCCAGAGTACTGACCCTGGGACATAGGGCTCTAACTGACTGCCCTTATTCTCACTTTACAAGAGGAACGAAGGTTTTCATGGAGTAGAGTGAAGCTGAGACTAGTGTTGAAAGAACAGTTGCTCCTCTTACTAAATTGTCCCAAGAGCAAGGAGTCCATTTGCTCTCTCCTCCCAGCCAGCCTCCCACCCCCAACTCACACCCCTTTTACCAAAGCAAAGGAGTATGCATCTATCTGCATAGTCATTAAAATGCACCAAGTCTCAGAACTGGCTTTCGCTCCCCCCCATTCTACTGCTTGACAAAGGATTTGTGACAAAAGACCTTCTTCCCAGTTTGTAAAACAGTTGTGTAAAACTCGGACTGTAAAGTCACAGTTGACTGCTTTAATGTGGAACAGCTGGGAGGGTGTAGACACACTGGCAGGTTGAGACAGGGACTGGGAATGGTCCCCCATTCTGCGAAGGGTCGACTTAGTCACACCACCTGCTGCCCCTATTATTTCCAGAGCAAACCAGTCATGACAGCCTCAACAGACGGACACACGGCACCAGACGGTGCAAGGGAAGTTAAGAAAAGATAAATTAAGTGATCAATAAAGATAAGGGACCTGCTCAGCAGTAAATGGTGCTGACAGACCAGACAAAACATGAAGCAAACGGGCATTTGATAATGTGTGGGGGTGTGTGGAGCTTAGCGTCAACCTTCATAGTATTGACATTTCAGAGACCATTGGGACATTGGCAGTGGATTTTCCTGGCTGGGCTGACTTGAGCTGGAGGTGGTTGCCTTTATCTTTCCATTGTACATGTAGAAGGGTTCAGGGTCCATTTTAGAAGTGTACTAAGCTATATACATGGAAGAAGTTGTAGCAGCCTTGACACAAGCCAAACTAGATGGTGCATGAGTATGAAGTTTGAGATCTAACGTCCACAGAGATGCCTCTTCTTTTGACTTATTTGTTGAACATTCATTAGTTTGTTCATTCCATGTAATCTTGAACAGGCATCTATTATGGACTAGGCCCCGTGCTAGTCCATACTAGGTATGGGGATATGGTGGTTGTCATGGTGATGGTGGTACAAAATTGCAGTCATTTCCTGGAGGGTATTATAGACTAATGAGAGAGACACTCCCAATACCCCACCCCCAAAACCAGTTTAGATACAATATTACTCTTAAGTACTATAGTGGAGAGATGTACAACATGCCAGGGAGAGAATTGGTCTGCTTGAAGGAATCAAGAACATTTTTATAGAGGAAGGTAGGAGGGAGAAAGTCAGGGAAAGACATTTCTGGCACAAAAAAACAACACAAAAAGTGCAGAGATATGACAAATGTGGCCTTCCTTCCCAGATTTAGATCTAAGGAATTCTCAAACCCACAGGCTACTCAAGGGCGAGTGATTTAAATAGTTTAGTTTTATTATTGTAAACACAAGTATATACTAAAGGAGAATGAAAATTCAAATTAATTTTTCAAGATAAAATCTAATGCTTCCAAGAAATTCTGGGCTTTTCTATAAGTCTGCTTCAAGCTTTCTCCTCAGATATTCCTGGAGTTTATGCTTATTCTTCTCTGCCATGAGTAGAAAAGGTCGAAACTTGTGTTCAATTTGGTAGAGCTAGAAAATGAGATGCCTGGAAGGGGAGGCTGAGATGGACAGGAGAAGAGAGCAGGAACAAGGCTGGTCAGAGGGGTTGTGGCCATACTGAAAAGATGTCTCAATGCCTCCTGTTTAGATGGAGTTTTACAAGATATAAAGTACTTTTACAGAATTATTTCATCTGACCTTCATCATGACCCTGTCAATGACTTTGAAATGGGGATAACCTGAGCATATCTGTGGACATTGTTGTTTCATATTTGAATTCAAGAAAGGCTCTCTGGCTTTTGTAAGAAGAATGTACTTGATGGAAAGAGAAAAGAATGAAACTACAATTACCGATGGCCTACAGTCGGCCAAATACTTCATTATCTTACATAGATCTGGCCACAGCTGACAGAAAACTCAAAATAAAATTATCTTAAAGAGGTGGATTATTTTAATTATTCATAGGGATATTCAGAGGGAGTCTTTGCAGGGCTGGCATGGGAGACCCACTGTCTCAGGATTTGGGACCCTCCAGCTCTCTGTTCAGCCTTCCTCAGGGGCTGAGAAGTTTGTTGAGTTCTAGCCATCATGCCTTTGTTTCAAGAAATAGGAAAAATTAAACGGCATGGAACACTCCTAATTATATCTTACTGGCCGACTTCAGTCATGTGACCACAGCTAGCTGCAGAAGATGTTGGGAAATGTAGTCTTCTAACCAGGCAGCAATGTGCTCAGATAAGAAGGAAGAGCATGGATCCTGACATGCTGGAAAATTGTCAATTCCAGTTGACACCTGGAAATTTTGCCACAGAATTATCATCCAGGTGTTCAGAAAAGATAGATGATTTGTTCCAAGTCACAAAACCATGACACTGCAGAGCATAGGTTCAATTCTAGTTCTTACTGCATCTGAATCTGATGCTGCTTCTACAGTTGTGCTTCACTTGGGCATGGGCTACTGGTGGGTAAGGAACAGTAAAATTAAAGCTGAAAATTAGAAGTACATCGAGTAGCATAATGAAGATATGAATTGATAAAAAAAACTCTTAAACCATATGTTGGGTAATAATAACAAACGACCATGTCTTGAATCTTGGCCACATATAAAGCTTTCTTCTACATTAGCTCATTAGTTCTCCCAAATTTGGGAGATAGTTATCATTCATTCATATTTACAGATCAGGAACCCAAGACTCAGAGAGGTTAAGTAATATGCCCAAGTATGATTCTCTGTTCAAGTTTCGTGCCATGCTACCTCTCAGTGTATCACTAGAAAGTAAATATTTTGATTTATGGATTTTTGTTTATCTCCAGTTTTTCTAAAATATTACTATCATAATCCAGTACTGAAAGGAACCTTAGTCTTACTATTCAATTTCCTTTTCAGGACACCAAAGCACAGGAATGTAACAATGGCAACAACATCAATGACAGTGATTACAGTTACAGTATGTTGGGTGCTCTAAGGTAGGAGAGTCTCCAGCCTTGTCTCCCAGTGCCTACCTCCACTGACCATCTTCCATGACCCATGTCAAGGGAAGAAGAATTGCTAAATGAATAACAAGAATCTAAAACATTGAATGAGCCATGACTACCAACAGACAAGGTCACTATGTTAAAACACTGCTACCGTTGGGGCAGTAGGAGGAGCATCTGACTTCAACTCAGGTCATGATCTCACAGTTCATGAGTTTGAGTCCTGCATCGGGCTCACTGCTTCAGCACAGAGCCCACTTTGGATCCTCTGTCCCTCTCTCTTTGCCCCTTCACCACTTTCTCTCTCTCTCTCTCTCTCTCTCTCTCTCTCTCTCTCCTTCTCTTTCTCTGTCTCTCTCTCAAAAACAAATCTTAACACACACACACACACACACACACACACACACACACACCAGTGCTACCATTTCCTCCCTCCTCTGTGTGATAAGCAGATCTAGACAGGGCCTGGCACATCAGTGTGGGCCCAATCATTTCTCTTTTTCTTCCTCTCCCCACCCCCTCCTCCTCCCTCTGCTGCTTCTTCCTTCTTTCCTTCTCTCTCTCTCTCTCTCCTTTCCAAACCCAGCCAACTGTTTATTTCTCTTTTTTGACTTCCTTTTCCTATGAATCCCCTAGATGGTAGCTGATTCTGAGGTTGAAATTTGGGAGGAGGGTGCAGAGGTTCTGCCTAGTCGTCAAGTCGAAACCATGTGCTCCACCAAAGCTTTTCCAAAACTCAGGACAAGGGTGTGCCAGCAGCTAATATCAAGAAGCGAATTTTAATTCCCATCCGCTTTTGTTCCTCATGTGTTTAGCTCCTTCCAAGGGAGGGGAGATTTCAGGGTAGGATTTGGTGATGCCTGGGTTCCTCACTCTGATATTATCAATTCACCCTTCACCAATAAGAAGAGTTTACCATGTGCCAGGCTCGGTGCTCAGCACTTTATGTGTATGATTTCACACACTCTACACACATCAGCCATCTAAAGATACTCTTATTACTAAAGAGGAAATCAAGGTTCACAAAGTGAAGGACTTGCCCAGTGCATGGCCATCCCACCAGGATCAAAGTCCAGGTCTGTCTGGATGGCGTTTATCGATCCCCTCCAATGTGCAAAAGTAAGCCCTGGCCTGACAGCTATAGCAATCCTAGATTTAATGGAAGATCCCAGTTTTTTACAAGCTCTTCCAGTCATGATCATCCTAGTCTTTGGTTAATGCTTTGCATCTATGAGATGGACCAAGCTGGCCATCAAAGTATTTCCTTTTATGAACTGGCCTCCATGACTCTAGTCCTGAGAAGGCCATGGCCCATTAGTGCTGTCGGCTCTGCTCAATAGGGACACGACATCCAAGCATGATCTCAGCAAACAACTGGAAGTGTAATGCCAGGGTGTGGAATTCACCAGTGGCAGTCACCATATGCTTTGTTTGGCTGTTCTGCCTTCATCTAGCCAAGTTTTTCTTAGCAATTTCTGGGAATCTTTTTCTTCCTCACATGACAATTACTAATCTAAGTAAGTGAGACTTTGGGACATTGTCGGGAAGCTTATAAAAGAGTGCCTGAAACACCTGTCCTAATCCTCGCTCTTCTCTGTGCTAGCTTTGGACCTCTCTGAGGCTTAACTTCTTGGCACACCAGTGTCTTCAGCTGCTTAATAGGGACGACAGAATGCCATTGAGCTCCAGTGAGTTAGTAATGCATAGCAGTATCTTGTGAAATAACCAAACAAATGTCATTTTTTGGGTAACGTTTTTCACTCTAGAATCTGAGCTTTTTGAGAAAAGGGACCTGTCACCAGAGAGAATAACACCTAAGCTACCAGATTCTTTTAAGAATCAAATGAAAACCTCTCTGTAAAGCACCCAACATGGAGCCTATATAAAGAGGTGGGAAATGAATATCAAATCTCCCCCACATGACCCCTTTGTTTTGTGCCCCCAGCTCTTAGCACACAGTAGACATTAGCAAATATTGAGATAGGCAGTACGACGTATGGATTATGAACAACAGCAGTAACAGTCATTATTAATACTCATGGACATGCTGTCCCAGGCAGTATTCTAAGTGCTTTAAATATATCTAGTCACTTAATCCTCATAACTACCCTTCTAGGAAAGTCCTGTTATTATACTCACTTTACAGATGAGGAAACAGACAGCAAGAGGTCACTTATATTTCCCAAGGCATCACAGCTAACACCTAGCAAAGCCAAGATTTGAACAAAGCTCTGGCTCTAGAGTTAAGAGATCACAGACCACGTGTTCAATGGCAAATGGTCAACAATTCCTTACAGCTCTTCCCATCAAGAGGCAGAATCTATTTGCCCACCCATTGAGCCTGGACTGACTTTGTGACTTGCTGTGATCAACAGAAAGAGTTCTTAGCCTAGACCTCAGTAGGCCTTGTAGTTTCTGCTCTCACTGTCTTGAAAGGCTGCCACCATCTGAACACATCAATATTAGCCTCCTTAAGGATGATATGAAGAGAGGACCAGCCCTGTAAGTGAGGCCATCCTAGACCACCTAGTCCCAGCCACACCAGCCCAGAGCAACATAACCTCCCAGCCAAAACAGAATCATGAGAAACAATAAAATGGCTGTTGTTTTCAACCATGAGGTTTGAAGTGATTTGTTATATAATAGGAGGTTGATCTGCTTAGAGGCTGTGCGTCCTTGGGCAGGCTGCTTAGCGTCCCTGACCTCAATGTCATTACTTATAAATGAGACTAATTATTCCCACTTCACAGGAGACTGCATGTTTGACACGTATGAGAAGGAGGTACTCAAAGTATGTTTTTTCCCCATACAGAGTACACTATGCAGAGATAAGCTTTAGAGAGATCAAAGTGGCTAGAAGATCAATTTGTAGATCAGGATTACAAAAATGTTAGAACATGGCAGGTCACAAATGCTTGGAACAAGTAAGGGGGTATATTGAATTTTTGCTAAATTCATTATTTATTCAGAGTGTGGGTTGCAGGGTTGGGTTTGAGGACCTTTAACATTTGTTCTATTCCTGAGGTTTGATGACTCTCTGGCATCAAGGATCATATGAACCAGGTTAAAACCTTTCCTCTTCTCTTTTCCTTACTATCTTTCCCAATTACATTGCCTTTAATGCATGCTGGTAATGCCTGATTGTGGTTGAAACTGTGCATGATTTGTCAAGTGACTGTCTTTCTAACTCTAATTTAAACACAGCAGAGGGTAGGGGCTCAAAAATGTTAGCTAAATTGAGCATCCAGCACAGAGGATCCAACTGGTTTCACTAAAATCTTACCAGGAGTGGACAAAATAATTAAAATAATAAAAGCAGAAGGAGACAGAAATAGACAGCTTCGTTTTGCAGGCTGATAAAACACACATCAGTGTGCCCGTAGGATGATGATGATATGGTGTTTTATTCATCTGTTTGGTTTTCTGGCTTGCTTGCTTGTTTTTTTATTTTGCTTTTAAAGATTTGATTTTACTATGGGAGGCCTTTTATAACAACTGGAATTGCTGATTCTCTGTTGCTTACAGGGATCTCATTTGAGTCCCTTAATCTCACTGGCCAATTTCACTAAAAACCCTGCAAATGACCGAACTCAGACTTGCATTTGATGGATATTTTAACGTGTTCCTTCAGTAAAGACATTCAAAAGCATAAACCTAATTGAGATGGAATATTTCAACAATTGGTCAAAGTATTTGCACAGTCCATTTCACAGCAGAATTTGGGGTGTGTGTGCAGGGGTGGTGGCCTTTAATGAAGAAAACTAAAAATATAAAATCAACCCACAGAGAATCTAAGTGAGTTGAAAGGTTCTCCTGTACTTCTCTCAATATTTTCATGGAGGAAAAACAAAGTTCCTCATCCGCTTTTCCCTTCTGTATTCCGTGGCTTCAAACTCTCGCCTTGTGATCCCTCTCCATTTCCCTTCTTCACGCTTTTCTGGTGCAAGTCATCTCTCAGCTTTGCAAACCCCAGCACGCTGATGAATAAACATCGTTCCGTCTGTGGCGCCCCATACACTTTGGAGACAATGTTCAGCTTCAAAGTTTTCAGAATTGCCTGGTCCGGTTTTGTTAACGACATTAGTGGGACCGCATTGTCGGGGTTAGGGGCGAGACAATGGCGCATCTCTTACATCATCAGGCACAAGGAGCTCCGTCTCCAGCTGTACAAACAGCACAGGAAATGGATTTTTTTCCTTCGTGTTATGTTTCGTCTATTAAAATTATGCAAACCCGGCAAATACAACAATCGCTTTGTTAAGACTCCGAAATGTCTAACCATTCATTTCCCAAGTAAGGAGACTGCGGTGCGTTTGATGCTGAGGATTGTTAATCCCAAATGTGGAGAACTAATAAAATAATCAAAAAAGGGCCCCAGAAGTGTTGATAAATTTCAATTATCTCTTGCTCTGTATCCCAGGATTGGACTAGCAGGATGGGACTGTCTTCAAGTAGTACTTGAGTCGGGCTGCGTTTTCTCCTCGTCGGGCCCCTAGGCACCAACGTCTCTCCTTTGTGGCTGAATCGCCTTAGCAGGGCTGGTGTGTGGAGGTGCTCAGGGCCAGAGGAGACAAAGCGGGCCCGCGGCACAAAGGCGAGGGAGCCAAAGAAAGCAAAATTGAATCTCTAGCACCCTGCTCCTGAGTAAACAGACAAAACTAATGGGTCTGCCATTTCTCCTCCCATCCAATTACTGGGTTCCAGTAGAGAGAATATGGCAACATCAGCTCACACAAATCCTAATACTCTTAATCCCTTCCATACATATAAACCTCACATCCACCCACATGACTTCATTACCCAAACCACCCAGGCAGACAGTGTGAAGGAATGGGCCCACCAGCTGCAGAAACCTGCCTTCTTCAGGTTTTAATCAGCTAATGAGGGATATGCAAATGAAAAGCTTATGGGATTATGGCTTGTCCGACAGCAGTTCACCCCTAGTGATAGAGCACTAATACAGGTGTTAGTAAACGGGTTATTAGGCCTGGCCTAATTTAGGCCTATTCATGCTGCGCTTGCACTCTTAGCCTAAACATTTATCCTCGTCCTGGGCGCCCAGTAGGAGCCATCTTTAGGCCTGTGGTGGGTCTCACATGAACTCCTTGCTAAAGATATGAAGTTAATAAATCCGGCCATTGGGTGTTTAGGCATACACAGCGACATGAGAGTGGCCTCTGGGAGGGGCTTTTTTTTTTTCTTTCCCCACCGGGGGGGAGGGCCTGAGAAACTGCTGGGGAGTGAGAGGGAGTTTTACTCAACATCATTCACCACTTACTTTGATTCACAAAGAGATAGGGACAGGGACACGTTTAACAATCAGCTCTCTAGAAGAGAAAAAAGGGCCCTGATTCGTGAGTCCACTGACCTCTGTGGAGTAAATGCTCCTACCATGGATCCCGCCAGCTGGCCAATGTGACGTCAAGCGTCTTGCAAAAAGTTGACGAGTCAGGCAGTATGTGGTGGCTCTACCAGCGCCCAACTGGACACAGCTCTCGACCCCATGTTACTTACAGTCTAGCACATTCAGGGTGAGTCTCTGAGGTCACAGCTATTTTTACTTTATGCTAAGATGCTATTTGCCCTTGCTTCACAGGTTGGCATTCTCCCTGTCGGTGCAGAACAGTGGTGATGTAACTGGAAGCTCAGATCAACACTGTTCGGATCTTTGTGTTCTCCACTGCCACTTGCTTGCAGGAAAACAAAAAAATTCCAGCGTCTCTTAAGAATTTCCTTGATGAAGCAGTAAAAGCTATTACTTTGATCAAGTCTTGACCCTTGAATGCATGTCTTTTTAACATTCTGGGTGATGACCGAGGAAGTGCATGTCTTCACACCAAAATATGATGATTACCTCAAACAAGCACTGTGTGATTGTTTAAGTTCTGAGCTGAACTAGCTGCTTTCTCATGAAATGCCATTTTGACCTGAAAGAGTGACAAGCTATGCTTATTCAGACTTGGTTGTTTGACAGACATTTTCTTGCAAATGAATGAGATGGGCCTGTCATTTCAAGGAAAACAATTCATGGTATCTGTTGCTAATGCTAAAATTTGAGATTTCAAGCAAAAATTAAAACCTTAGAAAGCTGTCTCCCCACATTATGAATTTGACATATCTCAATATAAAGGCTTATATGAGCTTAGTAGTGCTGTTAGTGCAAGTGATGTTTCAAAGTCATATAATGAATTATGTCAACACTTGAAAGATCTGCATAACTTAGTGAACCAACATTTTCCAAATCACCAATGCTCCAAAACACCACGATGTTACAAAATCAGGCATGGATGAAAAAATCCGCTCAAAGTGCCTGATGGACCAATGCGTATGAAAATCCCATTAAAATAGTTTGAAATTTCATGTTGCAACTCTGATCTTTAAGAAATTACTTCTTGCTGGGGCGCCTGGGTGGCTCAGTCAGTTAAGTGTCTGACTTCGGCTCAGGTCATGATCTTGTGCTTCATGGGTTCAGGCCCCACATCAGGCTCTGTGCTGACAGCTCAGAGCCTGGAACCTGTTTTGGACTCTCTGTCTCCCTCTCTGTCTCTGCACCTCCCTGGCTCTCACTGTCTCTCTCTCAAAAATAAATAAACGTTAAAAAAGAAAAAGAAAAAGAAATCACTGCTTGTTTATCTTAGGTATAATATTGAAGAATAAAACCCGGTTACATGAAGTGGTTATTAAAATGCCCATTTTTTCCCCAACCTCATATCTGCGAGGCCAGATATTCTTCATACACTGCAACCAAAATAATGTAGCCCAATAGATCAAGTGCAGAGGCAGATAGGAGAATTCAGTGTCTTCTACTGAGCCCGACACTAACGGGATTTGCAAAAATGTGAAACAAAGTCACTCTCTTTACCAAACATGTTTATTTTTGGAAGCTTTTCATAAAAACATGTTATTTATATTGTTTTCATTTAAAATTTTTTAATATTCAGAAAAGCTTTATTGATAATAGTAAAAAACAAAACAAGAAACAATGCCAATGTCTACAGACAGAATGGATAAATTAAGACAGCAAAGAAAACAAATCTCAAATATAACGTTCAGTGAAAACACCAAGCACAGAAGACTATGCACAGTCAATATCATTTACAGAAAGTTCAGTTAATGAGCAAAGAAAAGCAATATATGTGGTAACGCAGCAAGTGACAGTAAGAGATTGACAAATATGAAATACTAAAAGGTCTAGTGCATTATCAATATTTGGCCCAAACCAAATATCATCATGGAACAAACTTATGGGAGACAAAAACAAACCCGAAACTTCATTTTTAAAAAGAATTGTTGCTACATTTCCGTTAGTAAACATTTTATTTTTTATTTTTTTAATGTTTATTTTTGAGAGTGAGCGCTCGTGCTCGTGCTTATGTGGGGGGGAGGGGCAGAGAGAGAGGGAGACACAGACTCCAAAGCAGGCTCCAGGCTCTGAGCTGTCAGCATGGAGCCCGACGTGTGGCTCGAAGTCACGAACCAAGAAGTCATGACCTCAGCGAAAGTTGGACACTTAGCTGACTGAGCCACCCAAGCACCCCAGATGTGTTATGTTTCTTTTAATGAATAAATGTTTTTAAGCTTTTCAGTTTTAACTTCTCATACTGCAAGTATAAGGAGATATAACCCTCACCAACAAAAAACGTTGGCATTTTCAATAAGTTTTAAGAGTGACCAGGGATCCCAAGACCAAAAGTTGAAGAACCATTGGTCTAATGAACAGTACTTTTTGTCTTAAATAATAGGTAGGAGTTTGCTAGATGAAGGTGATGGGAAAGGAGTGGTCAAACAAGAAGTGCAAAGCCAAGAGGACATGCACTTGGCCTTCCATAGGAGAGGCAGCACAGCTGGACATTAGGTATGTGTGGCAGTGGGGGAGCAAGCTGGGGCAAGGACAGCTTGTAAAGCTGCAGGCGTATGTGGGGGTCTTGTCCCCTCCCTACATATTTTGTGGCATCCAGGAGCCACAGGAAGCCTTTAAGCGGGGTCATGACCTGATCTACAGCTTAGAAAGATTGCTCTGACCCCAGGGGTCTTAGCACATTTATCCAGGGGCCAAAGGCTGATAAGTGAGAACCCACTTTCAGAAGTTTTCTTTAGCTGGCACTGTGTTTTGAAAGTTCAGAATTTGACAGCTGGAATGTTCCAGGTCCCATCATTCCCTGTGGTCTTACACTCCCCCACCCCCATGTTGATGTTATCTTCCTAGTCCTTACGATGATGTAAACCTGAGAAGATGGGTACACTCATGGGTACTCTCTCTCTACTGGGCAAAACTGGCAGCTTCTCCACGCTTTGTGAGGGTTCTCGTTGGCCCAAGGGTTTTTGAAATGCAAGCGATCTTTGGCACAAACAGAAAGAAAAGAAGGGCTTGTGTAAAGAGCAGAATCAGGCTTAGAGAATTTCAGGCTTTAAGATTTCTCTAATGTTCTCTTAGAGAAGAAAGACCATTACATGTTATGACTCGATTTCCTACAAACTATCTCTTCTGGAAAATAGTAAATATACATGCCTGTTATCATAAGGAGTATCTCTTACTCTCCTGGGGGATAATCTTACAATCTGTTGGACTTTTAAAAATTATAACTCTTATTTGTTCTCCAAGGATCAGTGAGACGTAATAAAAAGCCTAAGGTGGAGAGAGAAGAGGAAAGAAAGACAAATTACCTCTAATCCCCCTCCACACAGTTTTTATTATTTTTTTCATGGTCTCTCTCAGTATTGGCCCCCACACATACACAATGATTACGTAGTTGTCATCCTAAGCTAGAAATAATTTTATATCCTACCCTTACTTTTCAGTAAGGCAAAGAGAAAGACGGACACACCTGAATGCCTGCTGCATCCCAGGGATTGCTAGATGTTGTAACATGCTTTATCTTATTGATTCTTACAGTCACTTAACAAAATGGGTATTATTCAGACTTTGACACAGAGGTTATGCGACATAATTAGAGGTTAGACTAATACTAATTGGTTATCAAGTTAACCAGCTTGTGAATGACACTGAGGAAGGATTCAAACCTCCTTTCTCTGGCTGGACATCCCCTTCCTCTTTGCGTTGTATTCTTTCCATGTTGCTTCGTCATCTCCAATGCTGTAACTTGCGTTGGCTTCACTATAATCTAGTCCATCATAAACTGCCTGAAGGCAATTTTACTTGTCTTCATCCCCAGCACCTAGCACAGTGCCTGGCCAGTCATAGGTATTGGATCAATATTTGTTGGATAAATGCAATCCCTGTACCCACCTTTCTCAGAGTTTAGGGCTAATGAGGGCCTTCTCCTCCTTACTTACTTTATTTGACAAAATTTAATTAAACTGATGCAGGCCGGCCAGGTCTGAGAACCCAAGGGAGGGTCCCACAGGACCAGCCAAGAGGGTCCTTGGCTTCATGCAGCGTAGAAGTCAAACGCAAGCCAGAGAAAGTGGAAACAGTTTATTGGATAGTATGAGTGAAAGGATAGCAGATGGAGTGTGGGGGCCACTGGGAAAGGAGAGAAGAAAGTCTCGTTGTTGCTTGGGGTTAGGGATTTATATTGGAAAGAGATCTAGGGTAGGTGTTCTTTTGGGAATTTAGGGTAGGGTCCTATGAAAGGTGAGTGTCAGGTGAATAGGTATTTCATAGATTGCTGAAGGTAGGGGTATTGATGCCAATGTTAGCTGAGGTTTGCTTAAAGCTAATATTCTGGAACATGCGTAGGATCTGGCTCTTCTTAGGTGTTATCAGGTATTTGGGTCGTAGGACAAAACTCAGAGAATGATTAACTTACTTGCTTCCCCCTTGAGCTGGGAACACAGCTTTGTTGGCTTATTCAGAGGCAATGTATGGAACATGAGTAAATGGGGTCTGGCGGAAAAACAGCAGAGACAAAGCCTTTCTAAATTGGTGTGCCTTCAGCTCTCCACTTCAAAACTAGTATGTCCTGGACCTTGACCAGCTACGCAGAAATAAAGACCAAAGCTCCCTGAAGGGATGCAGGCAGGATACTGGGAGAGAAGTGTTCCATGGAGGTACCCGCAGGCAGCAACCCAGGGAGAAGCAGCTAGGGATGTGTGGGATCATCTGGGGTGGCTCCACAGGAGAGGTGGCTTTCTTCTATCGTCTACAAATAGCACCTCAGTCTCCATCAGCCATCTTTTGAGAATGTGTCCTTGGTTACAGAGGCCAGAGATGAGAAGAATTTCATGTTGCTAAGGGTTGGGGTTTCAGGCTTGTTGTTTGCCTTTGAGGCATTTCATTTTAGCTTACACAGAAAGTACATGACTCAACTTTTTGTTTCCTGTGTATCATATTTAAATCCATTAAGGCATCTTGCAGTCTGAAAGAATTCTATTTGCAGTTCCTTCTATAAACGTAACAATTGCCACCGCCATTGCCCCTCCCCCTTTTGTCTTTTGTCTGGATCCATACACTAAATTCTCTAAATTTTGTACTTTATAGAGCGTGGAGTTAGTGTCATGTACAAAAACTTTGATTTTTAAAACATTCTGCCCTGTCATTGCAAAATCGAGGTAAGCTTGTAATCGATTGGTGCCAGTTTCACATGGATTCACTAATGTGATTCCATGTGTCCTATCTATGCCAACACCTTCAGAACTCAGGGAAGTGATATGAGAGTTCTGGTGCTTGATGAAATTGACCAGGTGCCTTTTCAGAATATGTTGTACAAACGCCTGAAGAAATGCGTTTTTCTCCCTTCAAAAATGTCATTTTCCAGGTGCATGATCTCATTGCTCTAGAATTCCATCTTTGGATAACAATATAGCCAAAGTCAGTGCTTAAATACTTTGCAGGATGGCTGAAGAAAATTCTTCTGGCCTTTGGAGTGCATGGGGTTAGGGGGTGCGGAGGAGGTATCCAATTACACTTTTCTTTCCTCCAGCTCTAAAATAGTCTCCTTCCTCCTGCCCTTTCCCCAAGCCTAGATTTCCCTGGAGAATTCATAGTCCTAAAATGTAGAAAAGATTTAGATCTTTTATTTAGATGCCAGAGTACCAGGGAGTCATAGGTACTTCTTGGAAGTTCTGCTTGGCCTCAGTGGAAGAGTGATTCCGAATGAACGTTGTTCAAGAGGGAACTGTATCAACTGATGCTGAGAACTCAGAACACGAAACAAGCTTTAGCGTTTTTTATGTGTAATCATCTCCTTGAAATAGGGAGGAAATTTTTAACGGTTTTGGTTCCCTGGGAGAAGAGAGTACCCAACTAGATTTCTTGAATTCTTCCTTACAAAAGTCTTTTTTTGTTCTCTAAATACTTTTGCTATCGGAAATAAAGAACTCAGCAGACTTAAGTCTTTCAGCAAATGTTCTAAACACCTAATTTGGGCTGACACCTTGTCCTGGGATTGGCCTGTTAACCTTTCACCCTTTACCCAGGCTGCCATGGGGGGATGATCCTCTTAGAATCCTCCCCAGGCAAGACCACAACATGGGATTCTTAAGTCTATTTAACCTGGGGATTTGGGGAGGCGGCTTTTCCACCAGGCATTGTTCATCATCGCCATTTGTTTTCTATAGTTCCTTCCAATTAGTTGGCCAGGGCTTTGATGACACATGTGATTCTAATGCCTTATAGACCATTCCTCTATTCTGACAGGGAGAAATAAGAGCAGTCTCATGACATTTGATAAGATGCCATCAGGCTTACAGATCTGAACATAGTCCATAAAGAAATAGGTATCCCACATATTACAGCTTATGTTAATAATAATAATTGACATTTGTAACACCGTTTGGACTGCAAAATTATTTTCTATGTCTAACTTCCTTAGCTACCTACAGTAACCCTGTGGGGTAGATGGTGATTATAAATGCCAGTTTTCAGGTGAGCAAACTAACTGAGTAAGCAAAGGACATTTCCAAAGTTGCTCAGTTAGGCAAGACTGATTCATTGCCTGTTTCCATTTCCTTTCTTCATTTGAATAATACTTCAATTAAATAATTTGCTGTTTCACTTGATTAATTCATTTTTCTTAATAAATAACAACCAACCAAGGAAAGTATGGCTTATCATAAGCCTACTGCTCTCTCAGTATAGGACTGGTAAGTGCGTAGAAAAATAAAAGAAAAGTAAAGCACTGGAGCCAAATAGAAAAAAAAGATCTAGTGCATTTGGGAGCTTAAAATATGAGATGTGGCATTCTATTTTAGGAAAAATAAATGTTTTCTTTTATAAATGGTATTGGTGAACTTCCTAGAAGTAAAAGACCCTCTTACCTTACACCTTATATAAAATTTGTAGGTGGATTAAATATTTCAATGTTTTAAAATAAAATTATAATTTTAGAAAAATGTTTGTAGAAACCTGTTATGTTGGAAATGTTCCCATTCACAGGAAACCCAGAAGCCATGACAAAAGAGAGATCTTTATTATGTGACAAAAATACCATGACAAAATTAAAAAAGCAGTAGTAGCCTAGGAAAAAATATGAAATACATGGCAAAGAAAGCTTAATATTTCTACTATGATGTATGCTCCCACAAATCTTAAAAGGCAAAACTTAGAATTGGGCAAATAATATAAACAGGAAATTCACGTAAGAGGAAATCCAAAAGTCCTAAAACACAAGACAAAAGACTTAACCTCGGCAATCAGGGAGACACCAAATATAGGAATAATGAAGCACCATTTTGACCCATCAAATTGGCAAAACATAAAAAGAGCAGTACGGTTGTGAATTAGAGAAGATGCCAGAAAACTGTCATTTCATAAATTAATGGGATGTGGGAGTCTGTCTATTGTTACAACCTTTTTGGGAAGTAATCTGGCAATATATATTATAATAGAGTTCATTTTAATATATGAAACTTCCATTGGCTCTAACCATCCTATTAAAAAAATATATTCCATAAAAATAAAAGCATTAAAAATAAGGTTCTAAGTTCAATGATGCTTCCTATAGCAATGCTTATAATTATAGATATAAAAATTAAACAAAACTGAAAAGTATTCATTAATAGTGGTATCTGGCAAATAGTAAAATAAATGAGTGTATCTGCTCTATAGAATACTTTTCAGTTTCTAAACAAATTACATTATATCTTTATCTCTTAACCCAGATGGACCACAATGTATTTATTAAATGAAAAAAATGAGAGAGAGAAATGAATCTGGTACATTTTTACTTTATAAAATTTTATGTGTGTATGTATGTGTGTGTGTATCTGTACATACTATGAACTTATCTAAACCAATTTAGTTAGGCACCACTTTTAGCGTCATATTTGTAAATAATATTAACCTTAAAGTCTTAGGTAGGTTGTGTTAGCAAGTATCAGCCTCAATCCCACTGTGTGCATGAACATTTATAGCAAGCAAGCACATACTGTTCACATCACCAGTTCTGGAAGCTCCATGAAGTCAAGCTCGATTCTTCAGTTGTTTTAGCTACCATCTTGCATGACAGGTTCCCTTGAGCCAGATGTGACAGTATGGCAGGGGCAGGATTCTATTCTTGTTATGGTCTATATCAGACCATCAGAAATCCTCCCAAACTGGACCAGTATCCTTTATAATCAAGCCTTAGACACCATCTATAAAGGAGTAGGCTATACAGACTTTGCTAGACTTTCAAACCCTATCCATGCAAGGAAGTGGAGTATCTCTTAAAAGAGTTCAGATAAGTCATATCTAATTGAATACTACCAATTTCACCAATGAGAACCCAGTTTAAACATCTTATCATGCTAACAAGCTACTAATTTCTCCTGTGAAAAACCCATTTCTGACATCCACTATACTAATCAGCAAAATGTCTTTGCATTTTGATTACTGATGCGGTTTACTGATGTGGTTTGATTACTGATGCGGTTTATTGATGAGGATTACTGATGCGGTTATAGGAGCCACATCTGAATTAAAGCAACAGACTTTCCCTGGCTTGTGTCTTAAACCAACTAATACACATTAATATCACATTGTTTGGTTTTAAGCATTTTAAAACAAATTAGCTACACATAACAGAACAACAGGAAGGAGGTAGAGTGTTCTACACAAGAACAATTCATATTGCTTTGGTAGACATGGAATGGGGATGGAGAGAGAATATTAACTTATTTTTATAGACCTTTATATCATTTCCTTTGGCCCAACATACTCATGTCATTTCTGTGCTTTAACAATCTTAACACATATTTTTAAAAGAGGGGATAACTTTTACAAAGTAAAAGCAAGGATTGCCTTTGCACATGGGTCTTAATTCTATGTAGACCATCTCCCTCTTGTTTTATGTTAGCAGTGGTCTGCTCTTCCTCCAGCTCTCAGTTTGAACACTATGTCCTTTGTGAAGGCTCCAGACGGTCACATGCTTGTTCTCTATGCTCCTCCATCACCCTAAACAGTTCCTAGCAGAAGAATCATAACAATCCCTATCTGTTTGTTTTTCCTGTTACGTATGCCTTTTAGGAGAGTAGGAACTTTGCCTTATTCAGTGCTACGTTTCCTAACACCAAGCCCGGCAACAGTTAAGTGCTTGACAAATATGTGCTGAATTCATGGATGAATGAATAAGTGAGCGAATGTTGAGATACAGCATTTAGGGTTTTTATGGGATTTTTGCCTTTACAATGCTTATGAAATAGGCTCGATAAGATTTAAACTTTCTTGCTCAGCCGGTTTCTTATCATCTTTTCATGCAACAATACATGCGTCACTGGCCTAATTTTCAATACCAACATCTGCAATCCATAAGGAAGAAATAAAAATCTCCCCCTATAATAAGTTGTCAGGCATCATGGAGTAGTAGGTGAAATTATACTCCTCCAGACCTACTTTTTGAGTCCTGGGCTCACCATTTATTAAGTGTGGAACTTTGGAAGAGACTTTTAACAACTCCCTCTGAGTTTCAATTTCATCATCTGTAAAATGGAATAAAAATCGCTACTTCAAAGATTTATGGTAGGGATCAAATGAAATAATATACATGAAAACACTGTTAACTATAAAGTAAGAGGTATATATTTTTTATTATAATGCAGGAAGGATGAAGCACGTCTCACATTTAATTCTGGAGCATTAAGGTTTTTCCATTGTTGGGACTAAGTGCGCCACATTTCATCTTTTGGGCACCTCAGAAGGGAAGAATCATAGAATGATAAAATATTAGAGTCTGAAGAGATCACAAAATCCTAGGCCACCCCTCCCCCCCTTTTTTCTGTAGTTAGGAAAACTAAGGTCCAGGGAAATGTTCTGACTTTACTCAGGCCATAGGGCAAGTTAGTTCAATGGAGGTCATCATATGCAAAGGATTGTCTTAACATCTTTTCACCAAGTCACTTTTTGGGGGCTGCAAAAAGAAACTCATTTCAGGCAGAATTTGCCTTGCTTAGACAGAAAGAAGTACTCTTAATCCCAAGGACAACACAAAGACTTCTTTGAAGAATTTATTCATGTGTTGAGCGGTGAATTCAATTATTGCATGACAAATGCAAATTTCTTTGAAAGAAAAAAAGTGTCATCTGTTGGGCAATTCATAAATGAATCTTACTGCACAGTCTCCATGAGCTTGTGTAAGCCTTGTGCAGCCCCAGGGAAACAAATATTAATGGCTATGAAAAAACCCACCAAAACCCTCAAGTCCAACACAATATAAAGAAAGACTGTGAACCACAACTCTGCCGTCCCATTGATACTGTGTTGGGGGAATTGTTTTGGGAAGAGAGCTTGGGGTTTTGTTTTTAGGATGGGGACAATAAAGACCCCTTACATTTCTGAAGGCCTTCAGAATTTTCAAAGTGAGATCACGCACATTCTCACTTTGATCCTCACAACAGCCCTGTGATAGAACCATGCAATTTTCTAGGAAAATCCACTCATGTGTTTCAACCGATCTCCTCTTTTGTTTCAGGCATATTGCGACTCAAGAAGCTACAAGTCTCAAGTGCAAAGAGTCAGAATAATTCAGAAAGACAAACATAATGGTTGGGTTTTCCAGAAGGAGCTGTGTGTGTGTGTGTGTGTGTGTGTGTGTGTTATGTGAATGATGAAGAAATAATAAGCAAATGTGGGAGAGGCGTGGTGGAGAGTAAGAATTCCAGTAGCCTATGGGAATAGACTATGCTGTGGGTACAGCAACTGGATTTACTCTTTTACATTTTCTATTTATATGCTTATCTTCAGATAAGGCTAAAGACTTTGTAGCCTCAATTTTGAATAATTTTTAAGTTTGTCGTGGTGGCGGCGGTCATGGTTGGATGATTTCTCTAATAACAGATATCAGCAGCTATATGATAGCAACATTTGGGACAATATAATATGGTGGGTAGGAGTGTGGACTCTGGAGTCAGACTATCTGAGTTCAAATCCCAGATTCAAAACTTAACTGGTTGTATGTAGTGCTGGGTACATCAGTAAACCTCTCTGCTTCAGTTCCTCTTCTGAGAAATGGGTATAGTAATAGTACTTACCTTGAAATGAATTGAAGGAGTTAGCATATATAAAGTGCTAGGGACAGTGTCTGATACAAAATAAGTACTGTCTGTGTTTATTATTCAGCATCACTGATCATCAGTGTTGTTTCTGAGTCTGTGTCCCCAGCCCCTCTTTTCACTAGGTATTGGGGTGCTAAGTGTGTCTTATGATGTACAAGATTTTATAGTTAGGGATCAGTATTTTCTGAACCTTTTCACATAATAAATTAATGTGGAAGTATGTTGCAACTCATTTTGGAATTTCTTACACAGGGATTAGGAGTCCTGGCCCTAGAAACAGACTACATGCCTAAAATCTGTCCTCAACTATTTGTAAGCTATGTGAGGTAGTCGAGTTATTTAATCTAATGGTGCCTACCTCCCTGGGTTGTTTGAGGCTTAAATGAGATAATATATGCATAGAGCTTGCCAAAAGGGCTCCATATGGTTGTGGAATTACTATTCATCAGCATAAGAGAAGGAGGAAAAGAAATATATTTGTACTCAGAAACTAAACTTCCATTAAAAAAAAAACAAGGAATCAAAGGCTAAAATGTAACAGGGACTTCCTGTTTGTGCCAAATCTTATATTAAGGTCTTATAAGTCTTATATTAAGCTTACATATGTACATTATCTCATTTAATTATATCATTTACAGATGATAAGTATAAATAAATATAAGTATAAAATAAATAAACATATAAATATATATTTCTCATTTCTAGTATATTTGTCTCCTCTTTTATTCTATGGCTCAATTTTGAGGTCATTTTTTCCCTGTCCTTTTCTTTAATCAATTCCTGTCAGCAGGGCTGGATTTATGATGCTTTAGTGAGAATGCTAAAAAAGTGAGAACTGTGCCAACTTCTTCAACAATTTTGAAGACATCAAAGTCTCCATCGTAAGGTGCTCTAGAGAGGGGCATTATGCATTGTACTGCTAGGACATGCCTTCCATAGGGGCACCTGGGTGGCTCAGTCAGTTAAGCGTCCAACTTCAGCTCAGGTCACGATTTCATGATTCGTGGGTTCAAGCCTGGTGTCGGGCTCTGTGCTGACAGCTAGCTCAGAGCCTGGATCCTGTTTCAGATTCTATGTCTCCCTCTCTCTCTGACCCTCCCCTGCTCATGTGTCTCTCTCTCTCAGGAATAATTTTTTTGAAAAACATTAAAAATTAGAAAAAAAGACACACCTTCCATGGTCAACAATGTGCTTACTTACTAGCGCAGTGGAAAAAATACCCATGGGAAGTGAAAATTAAAAATATCTCATTTTAAGTGCTAATACATCTTGGACTGATTTCTTTTTTTATTGTTTTTTTAAATTAAAGTACCGTTGACACAGGATGTTACATCAGTTTCAAGTATATAACATAATGATTCAACAAGTCCATACATTATGCTATGGTCACCATCTGTTACTACACAGCACCATGACGATACCATTAGCTATATTTTCTACACTGTACTTTTTATCCCAGTGATTTTACTCATTCCATAACTGGAAGCCTTTACCTCCTACTCCCCTTCACCCATTTTGTCCATCCCTCCATCCCTCTCCCCTGTGGCAACCACTAGTTTGTTTTCTGTATCTATGGGTCTGTTTGTGTTTGCTTGTTTATTCATTTGTTTTGTTAGATGCCACATAAATATGAAATCATATGGTATTTGCCTGATTTAACTCACTTAGCATAATACCCCCTAGATCCATCCATGCTTTCACAAAAGGCAAGATCTCATCCTTTTTTATGGCTGAGTAATATTCCACACTATCCTATTTAACCATCATCCATCTACCATTAGGCACTTAGGTTGCTTCCTTAGCTTGGTTATTATAAATAATGCTGCAATAAGCATAGGGATACCTATGTCTGTTCAAACCGGTTTTTGTTTTCTTTGGGTAAACAAACACCCAATAGTGAAATTACTGTATCATGTGGTATTTATATTTTTAATATTTTGAAGAACCTGTATATTGTTTTCCACAGTGGCTGTACCAGTTTACATTCCCACCAGCAGTAAGTACATGAGGATCCCTTTTTTTCCACATTCTTGCCAATGCCTTTTATTTGTTGTCTTTTTGATTCTAGCCATTCTGACAAGTATAAGGTGATATATTATTATGGTTATGATTTGCATTTCCCTGATGATTAGTGATGTTGAGTATCTTCACATGTGTCTCTTTGCCATTTGTATGTATTTGGACAAATGCCTATTCAGGTCCTCTGCCTATTTTTATTCAGATTATTTGTGTCTTTTTGGTGTTGACTTGTATAAATTCTTTATACATTTTGGATATTAACCTGTTATCAGATATATCATTTGTGAATATTTTATCCCATTCAGTAGGTTACCTTTTTGTTTTGTTGATGGTTTCCTTTGCTGTGCAAAAACTTTAATTTGACGTAGTCCCACTAGTTTATTTTTGTGTTTGTTTTCCTTGCCTGAGACATATCTAGAAGAATGTTGCTAAGGCCATTGTCAAAGAAATTACTGCCTGTGTTTTCTGCTAGGAGCTTTATGGTTTAATGTCTCACATATAGGTCATTAATCCATTTCGAGTTTATTTTTGTGTATGGTGTAAGAAAGTGGTTGCACTATATTCTTAAGAAGATGCTCAGTTAGAATCCCTGTTCTTTGAGAGCCAATGCTGACTAAAGAGATAAACTGCTAGCTGCAAAAGCAACTTGATTGCTTGAAGGTATTGATCATCCTTTTGCTCTAAAGCAAATCCTGAGTTGTACGGTATGCCTATTATAGGTGATGTTGTATATTTAATCTAATAACTAGATATTATGAAAACATTGATGTAGGCTTTATGCTTTCTTTTCACAAACAATATAGATAATGCAGACTTTTTAGCTGAAATTCTCTAGATCGGCACAGCAGTGATTAAAGTGTTCCATATTGGCACCATTCTCTGTGGCTGTCACTGTCCGCATGTGGCGCTTGAGCACTGGAAATGTGGTTAGTGCAACTCAAGTATTGAATTTTTAATTTTACATATTTTAATGTTAAATTCAAATAGGCAGGTAGCACTATTATCTGTGGCTCCATGCCTTCTTCTTTTAAAGTCCGCCTACCAAGAAAACCTGGAGCAGGAAAGGGCCTAGAAGAAGCAAAACCCAAAAGCACAGCAATCTAGTGCCCAGATCTTGGCTCTTAAATGCCATTCTCTACTAAGAGGGACCACAGAGCTCCTTTGACAAATGCCTGATTCAAGATTGGGGGCAAGGAAGCTACGAGCCCGGGGTATCTTGTTGAATCAGAAGGCAAGGACGTGTTCAACAAATAATGGAGACATGTTAAAAAGACACAGAGGAGTTTTGATCAAGATGGAACAAGCATACTTCACTCAATTGCTTCCATTGGCTACAACTAAAACCCTGGATAGAATGTGTAGAGCAACCATAGAGGACTCTGGGAGGGGGATGGAGCAGGTGACCGTGTAGGGAAACCCATTGTTTGAGGGACAACCCAGCAGTGAACCCCCTAGATTGCTTCTCTTTTCCCTCCTAGATATCCCATCTCGGGCCCTAAGGCAGCCCGTTCCCTAGAACTACAGACAGAAAAGGCTTTAAGAAAAGCCCATGCTTTATAACCATATGACTTAGAGAGGGGAGTCCTGTGGAGCTTGACTTTCCCCCTCCAAATGAGAGCCAGCAGGTCGCCCCTCCTCTTCGGTGGCAGCAGCAGCACTGGAAGCGGCCCCTGTGGCATGACGCTCCTGGGATTCTCCCCACCCTTTACCAGGTGAGCTCCATGCGTGTGGTTGGAGGTTGCCACTACAGGGCCGAGCCCTTGTGAGTTTCCAGCACATACCAAGCGAGCACTAGCCACAAAGGGGAATTACTGAGATGCACTTTCTGCTGTGGCCGACAATTCAAGGGGGTTGTTTCTCCTTGAGGTGAGAAAAGCTAAATCCTTTATCAACACTATGGATAGTACAAAGGAAGGAGACAGAATATGGAAGAGGAAATAATATTGGGACCTCAGTATATCCATGCAACAGGGAAGCCTGACCCTTGCTGTCACTCTTTAACACCTACCGCTGTGTACTCCCTGTCCGGCTCTTGTAGTCAGCCATCCATTGGGATGCAGCCTAGAGGCCAAAGAACATTCACCGTTTCCCACCTGGGGGTATCATTTTGCCTGCAGCAGCCAAGGTGGCACCTGGTGATCAGAGTGGGAAATAGAGTGGTAAGACTCCTGCTAGGAGACCCAAGCTACAAGAGTGGTGGCTCTGTTCAGGGATCATGGACAGGATTTCTGTGGACCTGACTCCACTGTCACTAGCAGAATACTCACAGTCTAGCAGCCTACCATGATTTCAAGGGTCATTGCTGCCAGAGAGACCGCAAGCTTGCAAAAAAAAAAAAAAAAAAAAAAAGTCTCAGGATCAATCAGCTTCTTTTGCAACCCCTAGATGCCAGAACTGAAACCAGTAGAGAGAACTGCTGAAGCAGTACAGCCCTCAGAACAGGAATCCTTTTAGAATATACCTTCCTGGAGTGGCCACAAGACAAAGGACAATTGGGTTTCTGTCACTTGCAAGCTAAAAAGCCTTTACTAATACAAACAGAACTTTGTTTCTGTGTATACTCCTCCCAGATCTCACCAGGCCCAAGATCCGCTCTGCGGGTCACCCTTCCAAGTTCATCCTGAGAGTAGAACTGAAAGCAGAGAAGAAAGAGGGACCATATTCCCTTTGAGCCCAGCTGTCATCTGGTTGTTCCGAGCCTGGCCTGGTATGTTTTGCCCACTTTCAGACATACTCCAGCTTTGATAGACTTCATCACTACTGATTGCAATTTCCTTATTATCTGTTAAATTGAGAGTTTGAACTATACGAGTATTCAAGTTTTTTTTTTTCCAGATTCCTCTGGGGCCCAGGACTCGGGCATCTCATTAACTAAAGTGCACCCTATTTAAGGAGCCACGGCATATGAATGGGCCCCTCTAATTCCCTGGCACAATGCCATGGCCGCAGTAGGTTTCTTAGTGACGATTCCATTGATTACTAATCTGGGGCAAAGCCAACACGGCTAAACCTTTTTCCATATAGGTTCATTTTGCCTTACTGTTCTTGCCTTGGGCTGTTGTAGTCTTTTGATGAAGGTCTTAAATTAACAAGCTCATTTCACACCTAGAACTAAGACAACCCTTCCTGTTCTCCCCATTCCAAATGAGAACAATTTCATCCCTATCACTCCAAGATCCCCTGTCCCCAAAAGCTCAGACACCAATTAGCCTCCATTGGAGATTAATAAACAATACAATAATGACAGATAAAAAGACTAATTCTTTGGCTGAGAGAATCACTTTAATTAATTTAATCCCGGCTGAAAGATCAGCTGTGCTCAGGCCTGCTCACCAGCAGGGTCCATTTATCCCAGTCTGTCCCTTCCTTGAAAGCCAGGGTGAGTCTGGGAGCTGGCACTTAAGCAACAATGAGAAACAGATTGTACTGTCAGGCTTCATTAAAGGTCATCATTAGTATTCCAATTTGAAGACTGTCGCTCTAGCTCAACCTTTTACCAATTCTTCCCTGGCACATTGTGAAGTTTGGTTCAGCTGTGAAACGTAAAAATTCTCCCTGGGCTCCCCACGTCAGGGTGGGTATCATTTGACGCCTGTCGCTTTGCAGCTTAAGGGGCAAATCTCCTGGGAAGTGACGGTCCCAGGGCTCTCTTTGAAAATCAAGCCATGTGCAGCTGCCTTGGATCGGAGCATTTCAAGGGATGGAACTTTCTAGCAGTCAGCCATAGATAGCAATCAGAAATAGGATGGCCTTGTTATCTTCCCTGGGAATCTATTCCAACTGTTCTCTTGCAAAAGAGCTGAAAAGGGCTTCTTAGTGGAACCCAGGCTGGGGACAAATCGGATTCAAAGTGGGAAATAGCTTGGGGCCAAGGCTCAGTAGAGGGATAGGAAACTACCCAGGTCTGCCTTTCCAGCGCTCAGAGCACATGCTCATCTGGCTTTGGGAGACAGTTTTCAGCCGGCTCACTTTGCACCGGATATGACATGGTAGTTTTCTTTCTCTGCAAACAGCCAATTTTTAACTGCTTTCCCTCTGCTGAAGCAATCTGTATTATTTTTTTTTAGGTGATTCTGTGCACAGGGGTAAAATTTTACATGTTTTTTACCCTTTTTTTTTTCCTAGTAAGTAGAGCAACAGCCTTGTCTGCCTGTTTTTGGAATTAGGTCACCTCTGCTGGGGGGTCTTACCTCGCCTTTCTTTTCTCACTCCTGTTGGGTTGTTTTCAGCTGCTTATTTGGTTGATATTCTTTTGACCCTTTTAACCTGCATGTCTCACATCTTACTTGGTGCTGGGCCATGCTGTTCCTTTTTAAAACTCTCTCTCTCTTTTTTAATGTTTATTTATTTGTGTGTGTGTGTGTGTGTGGGGGGGAGAGAGAGAGAGAGAGAGAGAGAGAGAGAGAGAGAGAGAGAGCAGGAGCAAGTGAAGGAGGGGGACGGAGGATCCGAAGTGGTTCTGCGCTGACAACACAGAGCCCAGTGCAGGGCTCAAACCCAAGAACCATGAGATCATGAGCTGAGCCGAAGTTGGACGCTCACCTGCCAGCCACCCAGGCGCCCCTAAAACTAGTGTCTCTTTTTCACTGGCTTCTAATCTCCAAATCAGTATGTCCCTGGAATAATCTCTGTCCCTTCCTTCTTCTTCTTTCCCTCCTTTCCTCCATCCCTCCCTCCCTTCCGGCCTTCCTTCCTTCCTTGACTCCCCCTTCCCTCCTCCTCCCTCCCCCTCTCTCTCCTTTGCCTCTCCTCCACATTCTCTCTGTTTCATTTGCCATCGTTCAGGTTGGTAAACATTGTCAAGGAGAGAAAAAGTTAAAGCAGGAAAATCAGTGGACTGTCAACCACACTTGCCAACAAATACCTGATCTCAGAGTGATATGTTACCGACGACAAGGTCTCACTGGGGACGTTTTAACAAAATCAGGGGCAAACTAATTTTTAAAAAACTGCACTTATAAAGGAGCCAAATTAAGCCTAAATCCACCTTGCTGCAGTTGTTTCTGTTTCATGAGTGTCTTCTGAAGCTGGATATTTTGAATGGTCCAGCATTAACCATACAGATCAAGTCTTAACATTCACAGATCTGTCTGATGAACTCAGCTTCTGACATGGCTCAGGCATGTCAGTGTTTCCTCAGAGCTTCCTCCGATGTCCTCTCTCCAATTAGAAGTGACAGCAATTGGGGCGCCTGGGTGGCTCAGTCGGTTAAGCATCGGACTTCGGCTCAGGTCATGAGCTCACGGTTCATGGGTTTGAGCTCCGCATCAGGCTCTGTGCTGGGATTCTGCTTGGGATTCTATGTCTCCATCTCTCTCTCTCTGCCCCTCCCCTACTCATGCTCTTTCTCTGTCTCTGTCTCTGTCTGTCTCTCTCTCACCCTCTCTCTCATAAATAAATAAACAAACACTTAAAAAAAATAAGTAACAGCAGCCTCCTCTGAGCCTGTAGCTGTCCAAGTACATCTTGAATGACAGCGATTCTAGTATGTCATTCTAGCTGCTGGTTTAGGTGTTTGTGACTGGCCTGCAAGCAAGGAGCGTTATGGTTGTTCTCCTTTGCTTTATGTTTTTAATCCTTGTATCCCTAGTACAGGCCCGGCACAGAAAGAGCATTAAGTACAGATTGACTCAAAGAAATTATAATCACCACATGGCTCTCAGCCCTCAGCTAGCTGGATTGTAAATTCTGTGAGGACACTGACTGCAACATCTTGTTCACTGCCCTAACCTCGGCAGCCACCACACTGTCTGGGGGTGGTAAAAGATCAGATGCTCAAAAAATAGTTTTGGAGCTCCTTCCTCATCACACAAGGCCCTACCCTTCTGGAAACTGAAGCAAGGATCATATTTTGAGCCTCTCAGATCTGCTCCAGAATGATGTTGATAATAATGGAAATCCCTAATTATCTGGGTGATATTCTAGAGTTCACAGAGCCTGGCTCTCTAATCTGCCCTGTTACTCCTATGGTACCAGTGCCTTTGGAAAGTAGTGAGTCAAGAAAAATGTCGATCTCTCGGAGTTGTTGTTTTGCTAGACAGATTAATCAGTTGACAAGTACCTGCTGCCTGGGAGATAGCAGGCACATGAATATTCATCAAATGAACAAATTCATGAAGTATGTACTGAGCATGGACTGAATATATAGCTCTGTGTTGGGGTCCTGGCAAATATGTTTTTTAAAGAGTATAAGATATAGGGGCGCCTGGGTGGCTTAGTCGGTTAAGCGTCCGACTTTCGCTTAGGTCATGATCTCGCGGTTCGTGGGTTCGAGCCCCGCGTCGGGCTCTGTGCTGACTGCCAGCTCAGAGCCTGGAGCCTGTTTCAGTCTGTGACTCCCTCTCTCTCTGCCCCTCCCCTGCTCACGCTGTCTCTCTCTCTCTCTCCTAGAAATAAATAAAACATTAAAAAAAAAAAGAGTATAAGATATAGATCGTTGCAAAATAGGCAGAGGCAGCCCTCAGGAACCCTGTTTGTGCCCTGCCCTTCTGCGCAAAAGGGCCCTTCTGCCTTGATTCATCTGGATATCTATGCTTCTTACAACTAGTAGGTTGTAAGGAAAACAAATCCAGTAAGTCATTCATACTTTAGTGTAAATTAGTGACAAAAACTCCCACCATAGGTTGAATTATGCTTCTCAAGTGCCCATGGTAGGGCTGAGCACTAAGTAGAAAGTCTATAAATTTGTAGAATTTGATTGAAATAGGAGTGGAGGAAGAGGACCCCAAAGGAGAGTATCATCAATGGAAGGATTTGCAGTATATACTAAGGCGGCAGTGTCTGCTCGCATTCCCTTAAGCCCTAAACAGACCTTCTTTACCTAATCCATGCAAGACCCCATGCATTCTGCAGAACCGTAAGAGATCAATTAAATGCCCTTTGCTACAAACCGTTGAGTTTGGGGAATGGTTTATTATGCAGCTTTATTGCAGCAATAGATGACATAGTGTTGCACAGGTGCCTTAGGGGGCTTGGTGGGACCAGGGGCAGGGAGGATGTCGATGACATGGGGGAAGCTACACAGGTGGCTCGGGGCTGCACCCGGCTTCAATCACAGCCGCTGTACTTTTATCTACTTTATGTACCAGGCTTAGAAGAGGGCAAAAACACTTTCAAACCAGGGTGCTATTTGATCTAATGACTTTTGCAGATTGGAGCTTCTAGGATTCTATGAAAACTCCCAAGTTCTGAATTTCAGTCTCACTGGAAGTAAATGTGAATCCCAGAAGTAAATACTATAGGGATGGAGAAACAGCCCTAGCCACTGGACCTTTCCTGAGCTGCAGAGATTTTGTCTGCTCCTCAGACGCCCTGTGTGTCACATAAATGAAACAAATGAGAATCTGGAACTTCATTAGGTCCCTTCTTGTTACTCATCCGTGGTACTGTCTTGCTACCCATACCATGCCACCTTTCAGTCCCCGGGGTGTGGCGGAGGTAGCCTTTTCAGATGGCAGGCTCAGTTGTCAATGGAAAATGCTTGAGTGCAGAAGTCCCTGTAGTGGGCAATTGCCATTATTTGGCTGCCCAGCAATTAGTCCCACTACTTTTTAAAAAATGCCTTTATTGAGATATAATCCATATACAAAAACTGCACATATTTAATGTATACAATTTGATGAGTTCAGACATATGCACATACCCATGGTACTAACACCGCAATGAAGATAATAAACATAACCTTCACCTTCAAAAGCTCTTTTGTGTCCTCCTTTTTTGTTTTGTGTCCATCCTGATAAGAATGCTTAATTTGAGATATACCCATTTAATAAATTTTAAGAGCACAATACCATGTTAACTGTAGGCACCATGTTGTACAGCAGAACTTTAGAACTTATGCATCTCGTATAACCAAAACTTTATACCCATTGAACAACAGTTCTTCCTTTCCACTTCCTGGAAACCAGACTCTACTCTGCTTTGATAAGTCTGACTCTTCATGTAAGTGGAATCCTACGGTATTTGTCTTTCTGAGATTGGCTTATTTCACCTCCAAATTATGTCTTCCAGGTTAATCCATGTGATTGCAAGTGGTAGGATTTCCTTCTTGTTTAAGGCTGAAGACTCTTTCAGTGTGTGTATATGCCACATTTTTTTTTATCCACTCATTTGTTGATTGCCATTCTTTTGTACATATACCTGGAAGTAGAATTGCTAGATACTATGGCAGTTTAATTTTAGTTATTTGAGGAATCTCCATACTGTTTTTCTTAAGGGTTGTACCATTTTTCATTCCCCCCAACACTGTACGGGGGTTCCAATTTCTTCACATCTTTGCCTTATTTTTTTTTTTAATAATAACTCTCCTAATAGGTGTGAGGTGATATGTCATTGCGGTTTGGATTTGCATTTCCCTGATGATGAGTGATGCTGAGCACATATTCATGCCTCAGTGGCCATTTCATATATCTTCTTTGGAGAAATGTCTATTCAAGTCCTTCACCCATGTCTTAATCAGGTTATTTGAGGGTTTTTTTTGTCTGTTTTGTTTTTGCTATTGAATTGTAGGTAGTCCCACTTCTTATTTTCTTTCTGGATACTTCTCTTTTGTGTGTAGTCTTGGTAGGAGGTAGTAGCTACCTCCTATCCCGGAAGCCCAAAGTGCTAGATTTCACAAACTTTGGCTTGACGGTTGGTATGGCCGATCTGATGCTTAATCTTCCAGGTATCTCATACTTTCTTCATTGTCTCCAAGCCTGGTCCCTTAGCCTCCTGTCAATTCTGTGAGAACCTAGTGTCTACTTAATGGACTCCTTCCCCCCCTAATATAGCCAGAGTCTGTTTTCATTGTTGCAATAAAAAATATTCTAATGATATTCTCTGTAAGTTCACTTTCCATCTGCCTCTCCCTCTATAGATTCCATGAGAAGAAAGTGGTATGTATATTACATGTCTGAAGGGAAGGATTCAGGCAAGAGACCTGAGCTCTTGTTTATAGAGTATCATGTTTATACAGTCTCAGACCAGTTTCTCTCTGTCTTTGGAATAAGAATAAATGGATTGTGCTTTACCAAGTAGTTAGCTTAGAGCCAGCCCTACAGTCATTAAAGGTTATGATAGGAAAACCTGGAATAGACTGTGTTCTTCCAGCCTTCCTCTTTCAGGGCTATCCAATGGTTCCCAGTCTTTAGTATGACTAAAAGTTATCTGAAATATTATTAAGACATAAACTTCATGGATACTCTCTCCCCACACTACCTCCCCAGATTCTACCTCCATAGGAGATTCTGATGAGGGTGGCCTTAGGATCATACTTTGAAAAATGTGGGAAGCCAGTCTGAGGATGAAACCTTTACAGAAAGAAGGAGAAATCAGAGAAATTCAGAAAGAAAGGTAGAGCCCTAATCTATAAATTAGAGCCCTGCTTCCTAAAGCTGAATCCACCTCTGGAGTTAAGAGAACACATTCTTTGCATTATTTAAGCTAACACTAAAATTCGTTTTCTGTTACTTACAACTAAAGCATCCTAGCTGATATGAAAATACGTTCATCTCATACATATGATTGGTTAATCACAATTAACCAATTAAAACTAAAATCAATTAAAACTAAAATCACTGGTTTTGGTTTTATTCCTCTTATCAGATGATGAAAACAACTTTTTTAAAAGCTGGAATCTTTGCTTAAATCAAGCATAATTTAGAGCCAGATCCATGGAGGTAGATCTTCTTAAGGAATAGTGACCCTGTATTAGGAAAAATAGGATTTTTGCCCCTACTCATACTGATTTTGTGTTCCATTACCTTCCTGATGTCTTTTCTGAAAACTCTGATATTCATTATGTGACTACCAATTGAAAACAGATTCAGTGTTGGAGATATATAATTTCGTTGCTCTTAATATGGTTTTATGTTTCAATATTTGTCTTTTTTTCTCCAACTCTATTGTGAGTTTCTCAAAGACCACATCTTGAATCCCTCACATTCCCTAGAAGATTGCTAATTATTGGATCACTGAATTAAAACAAAAGGGCAGGTAAACCCAAAGGTAGAATAAACTGGTTTACACAAATGTGTAACTTAGTTCCAGTAGTTTCTGACACAAAGTTTGTCCTCACTAAATGTTTGCTGAATGAATGAATGAATGAATATCAATTGAGTCTTTCTGTTGTCATGAAACTCCACATCCATGACATTGGGGAGTAGGCTTTTTAGTGAAATGCTGAAAAACTAACAGCAGATTAATATAAGGTCCCACCTTGTCTTCAAAGAATAATGCTTTGAGACTGACCGCAATTTGAAGATTCTATGGGATGCTTTTAGCATCAGTACTAGTAGCACTAACCATGAGATGTTTATAACCCAACTATCATATAATTTAAGATCAATATTTCTGGGGGCGCCTGGGTGGCTTAGTCAGTTAAGCGTCCGACTTTCGCTTAGGTCATGATCTCGCGGTTCGTGGGTTCGAGCCCCGCGTTGGGCTCTGTGCTGACTGCCAGCTCAGAGCCTGGAGCCTGTTTCAGTCTGTGACTCCCTCTCTCTCTGACCCTCCCCTGCTCACGCTGTCTCTCTCTCTCCTAGAAATAAAAATTAAAAAAAATATATTAAAAAAAAATCAATATTTCTGTTTTGTTATACAGTACAGAGCAAGAACTGAATTACACTCAATAAAAATTACAGCATATTCAGACCACAGATCAGGATCCATATGGCAAAAAAGATTAAAGAGTTAAGGAATCCAAGCACTGCCAAGGACCAAAGATCGAGATTTTAGATTTTATAATATGTGCCTACCACATTTTAATAATATTAATAATTACAAAACCTAAGTTTGCCTAAGTCATAAAAGTTCAAAAATCTGCCCAAAGGTTGGCATTTCAACATGGTATGGTAGACTAGAAAGCAATTATTTTAGACCCAAACACCTGATTTCATTTCTAGCCCTAACACTTACATGGTATGGATGGACCTTAGGCAGGTCGTGAACCTGAGACTTCTTTCCTCTTTGGTTAAAGGGAGATGACACTAAAACCCACTCTACTGAGTAAGTCATTGGGATGGTCCAGTTATACAATATAGAATGCAAAAGTACTTTATTAAATATATCATTTAGGATGATTTGTGTGGCAAGAACAGAAAATCAATGTCAAAGTAGCTTAAATACAGAGAGAGGGTATTGGCTTCATAACAGAAAAGCCCTGAGATGGATTAGGCTCCACCTCTTTTCTCAATGCATCTCTGCTCTTCTGAGTATTTATCACTGGATTGACTTCATTCTTAGCTGTACAATGGCTACCAGCAGGATGCTGGGCTGTGGACTTTCTTATTCACATCCTGGGAGGAAAGGATGCTTCCTATATCCTTCAAACAAAAGTTCTAGGTTTTCTTGTGATTGGACTCCTCCTGAATAATGACAGAGGTCAGGATTATTCAGATTGCCCTAGAGCCAACTCTAAGACCGACTCTAAGACCAAGAGATGAGGTCAATACTACCAAAAGTACATAGATGCTAGAAAATGAGTAATGTTTCCTCAAAGGGAAGTTGGAAAATTGGGGGGGGGGGCGGGGGAGAGGAGGTAATAAATGCTGAGTGGGCACAAACTTCACTCCATTGTATAAATGGCACAGCTTTATATTTTGATTGATATTAGTATCATAGCTCAATCTAGTATACATCTGTGTATTTAATCTATATTACAGTTTGGCTTTAAGATATTTAAATGGTTTAACTCATGCTATTTCCTTCCTTCCTTTTTGTTGCCACTTCTCAAATTACTGAGAGTGCTCTCATAATGAGAGTCATATACACATTTGATTTGTAGCATATGGAAGAACATAGAGAACTGGAAAGCACAATGCAAATGGCAGATACTTTCCGTGCTACTTTGCTTGTTAATATGGGCCTTTGACTGTGGGGATGCTGACTAGTATGTTAGGGCTGTGTGATTCTCTGGATGGTCAAATTCCTTGGAAGATAGATTTATTCATAAAGGATATGCTTTATATGTTCCAAGAAGAAATCCCTCAACCCAGGCCTTATTAGATAATCTAGCCTCAGGCTTTTCTTAAACAGGTGGCTTACTGGTTCTTAGTACAATAGTACTAGTCATTTTGATAACAGCTTAATTTGTATAATGACTGACAGTTCACAAACTGCTTAAAAAGAGTCTAAGAGCAATGGATGGATGTAGACCTTTTATAAAATTTAGGCCAAAGTGTCAGATCCCGGAGTGAGTTGGTATGGCTAGTGCAGCCTGAGAACAATCATAACCAAAATTCCTAGTAGCATAATTTTAAGATCTAAACCCTAAATCTTTATTTCTTTATAAACTTCCTAAGTGTCTGGAGCTTTATAATTAGTGCGTGTAGTCACATACCTTAGCTCAGTTGATTCCCACAAACTCCTTTGCTAAGGATTATTAGCTTTACTTTACAGGTAAGGAAACTGAACCCCAGAAAGGATAAAGGATTTACCAAAGGTCAAATAGAAAGTGTCAGGGCACCTGGGTGGCTCAGTCAATGAAGTGTCCGACTTCAGCTCAGGTCATGATCTCACAGTTCATGAGTTTAAGCCCCGTGTTGGGCTCTGTGCTGACAGCTCAGAGCCTGGAGCCTGCTTTGGATTCTGTGTCTCCCTCTCTCTCTGACCCTCCGCTGCTCAAACTCTGTTTCTCTCTCTCTCTCTCTCTCAAATAAACATTAAAAAAATAAAATAGAAGTGTCAAGTCCAAATCTTTTGATTCCAAGTTCAGTGTGCTTTCTAAATGCATACCGGATTCACTCTGGACTCCAGGAAAAGACTTAAACATTTGTGTTAGTAAGCGCATAGAATCAATTAGTAAAATAGGAATAGAATCTTAGGGAGTTTTACAAGGACAGAAGACTCCACACCTTAATCCAAACAGAGGCAGCAGGAAGAACTAAATAGCTTAAAAATTTTTCCAACTGTTAAATTCTGGAACTCTGGAATCCATAGTTCAAGGGTAGATCGTCATTCCAAGAGCTTTAAATTCATTGTCAGGAATGACTTACCCATCTTAAAGCATCTGTTTCTGACAGTTAGCATGTTTTACTAACAGTTAGGTTCTTTTGAACCATGACCGTAGAATGAACTAATGTTCTCTGGCAGTCCATCTTATCCCAGGGAAAGAGTAATACCAACCAAATGAATTCATGTTGGCCCTATCGGAAGTATGTGATCTCCGTGCCGTTCCAAGGGAAAGGACTATCCAGCTTTAAGTTGAAGAATCTGGTTGACAGATCAAGTCATTCATGTTATTGAAGTTGATAAGCACTACTCTCTTAGAATTAGACTAGGTTTGACTTAAATCACTCGTTTTCCTCCAAAGAACGTATTTTTGCTTTTTGTTGAGTAGTCCTATATACATAGTCCTTGCAATTCAGATAGTTGCAGTGTGCATTTCATTACAAAAGCACAATACATGTAAGATAGTACTTTTATATCCATTTTTGTAGTATATTAGAAAGCCAAAAGATGATTCTGTAATACACAGAGCTAATTAAAGCCAATGCTTTTGAAGTTACAGGGGAGGGTGGTGAATCATCTCCAATAAATTATAGATGTGGGGAGATTGTATTTTGTTGTATTAGCAAAGTAAGAACATTACCCAAGTTATGTCATCTTCAAATAAATGCTTGAGTTTTGGATGCTTTATCTTGATAAGCATGTATAATTATTTTCACACAACAAAGCACATGTTTATCTTAAAAGGTAATTACTATGTTTGCATTTCATTTCATTTACATGTAGTTGCATGTGTACCATAAAAGATATAAGGCAGGATGCTACATTTTAATTACGGTAAGATTTTAAAAATGCTTATGTAGAGTATTTCAGATCGTCATCAAACAACAACAAAACCAAAATATTAGCAGCTAACTTTGCACTCTTCCTTTTGTTTATATACAATTTGAAAATGAACTTAAGCCTTCCCACTTTTTAATTCCCAAGCGAATTCTTGATTCAGCCTGAATTTGTTGAGGCCAGTACCAGTAGTGATGGTAGAAATCTTTTTGAACCTGCAGAATTTTTACTGCTATTAAATATTAGGCTCTCATGCAATAATCTCTAGGGGACTAGTGAGCTTTAGTGACTCCTGGTTATTGGTGCTCCTTTCTTTTCTTTCTTTTTTTTTTATTTTTCTAATGTTTTATTTATTTCTGAGAGAGAGAGAGAGACAGCGTGAGCAGGGGAAGGTCAGAGAGAGAGAGAGAGAGAGACAGAATCTGAAGCAGGCTCCAGGCTCTGAACTGGCTGTCAGCATAGAGCCCTACATGGGGCTTAAACTCACAAACCGTGAGATCATGACCTGAGCCGAAGTCGGACGCTTAACCTACTGAGCCACCCAGGCTCCCCATGCTCCTTTCTTATAATGCTCATCAGTCACCATTTATTTGCTAAGTGATTTATCCACAGCACAGCAACTTATTGTGATAGACATCATGGCAGGATGGCTACCACATGCCCAGGTGAATTCTTTTCACTAACGAAGGCTTGAAAAAATAAGTCTTTTCTTTGGAAAAATAAGGACTATCATTATCATTATGACTGTTATTAGATCAGCTATTGGGGTTTGACAAGAAAAATGGGATTGAATTCTTGGCTTGCTGGGCTCTACTCACAAACCTTTCTTTGTTGTCATTGTTGTTGTTTTTAAGATTTTAGGGGCTCAAACTCACAACCCTGAAATTAAGAGTCAAATACTCTACCGACTGAGCCGGCCAGGTGCCCCTCATCAACCTTTCTTTAACAACATGTTAATATATAATAGGACCTTTTCATCGGCTGTGTATCTGCAAGAACTCTGATTTCTATCTTCGAATGAGTTATACCGATCTCCATAGTTAGTACGTGGTTTTTCAGCCTGGAAATGAACGTGGCAGGCCTAAACTAATAACACTTTTCAACCAGGATGAGGATACAAATGAACTGTCTGCTGCTGTAATCAGATTGTACATTATTTTGTTCAGAAATGGGGTTTGAAAATAAAATGTGGCAATAATAATAATAATAATCCGTTATGCTGCAGCTATATTGTCCCAAGCGCTTCCCATACATTTATTTAATCCTCCCAGGAATCCTGTGTCCCAAGGAATCCATTTTACAGAACGTAAAATGGATTTTAGCAGCTTTCCACGCTTCCCCCACCTCCCAGCCCCTGACAAACAGCATCCCACTCTATTTCTAGGAGTTAAACTTTTTTCCTTCCCTAATGGCCTGTTTGTCTTTGCAGTCAGCTCTGGGATATTTAGCACTGCACTGCCCCCTTGTGTTTGTGTCTGAATTTACAACCTCAAGATGAGTAAAATACTCTCCCTGCCAGCCTCCCACCCAATCTTTCCTTTTGCACTTCAACGGTGGCGTTTGCCCTCTAGTTTTAAATTTAAATTGAGGTTTTAGAAGGCTCTTAGCAGATAATGGTGGCTTTGTCCACACTGGAACCCTGAATGCTTCCTCTCTTGCACTCAAGATTTTCTCCCCTTCACTGCTCTCACTTAACAGTAGATTGCATAAAAGTGGTAAAAAGACCCCAAAATAGCCAGTTTCTCAGAGTTCAGATATTTGAACGGGAAACTGCAATATTTACTGAGCTAAGAAGCTGACTGTGTTCTGACAATTCATTTTCATAATTTCTCAATTATGAATTCCCAGTTATAAATAATTAATCAATGTTAAACAGATCTCCTGAGAGGAAATACATTTGACAAATGGCCAAACCGATGAAAAAGCCAACTCAAAGGAGTACTTAAAATGACATAACAGGAAAAGAAAAGAAACAGAAATTCTTAAAAATGACAAAAATGCTAAAAGATGTAAAAAAAAAAACCCTCTCTCTCCCCAAAGTAAACCAAAACAACAAATTTCTGTAAAACCAATAACTGAGAAAAATAAGTCTTCTCACCGAACTATTATTTTGACCAAATTGTCCTATGAGCCAATTAATTTCAACCTAATTGCTTTCTTCCAAATCATATTTGGCTAAATTATTTCCAATTCGCATTTGGCCAAAGCCTATGCTATCCTCACAAGCTAATCACTTTAAGGAATTCTGTCATCAAAAGGAGATTTTTTAAAACTTCTTTTACCCAGCAATGGTATATATTAAAGTTAGGTCTTCCTTTATATATCTTGCATGGTTTTCCAGTCTTTTCATAACCATACAATTGATCCTCACAAAAAGCTGGGAGATCATCCTTATTTTACACCTGAGGAAACTGACGTTCAGTGAGGCTAAAAGATTAATGGCAAGGCTAGGATGAGACCCCAGATCTTTTAGGCTCTATGCTGTGGCCGATGGAACCTAGAACAGAGGAATATTCATATTCAGTTCCAATGTACTAACCAGGATTCTGCTGTGGAATCTGAAAAGAAGGATTTCCTTTTAAGGATAGAGTTGAAAGATCTATCAGTCAACACGTGTGTGTGTGTGTGTGTGTGTGTGTGTGTGTGTGTGTGCGCGCGCGCGTGTGTGTGCGTGTGGCAATGTGACAATATGGAAGACATAGACAAAAAGGATTTTTGACCAATGTTGTCAAATGTGTAATATTCTCAAGTAATCTAGTCTCCAAGTTGTCCAATGTGGTCAAGGAAAGCTAACCCACATTTGTTCATTCATTCATTCAAAAAATATTTAGTGCCTATATTGCATCAGACATCATCCCAGGTGTTGGGGATACGACAGTGAACAACACAAAGTCCTGCCCTCATAGACTATTCATTCTAGTGAGTCAGTTACTAAATAGGAGAGCACAGTAGGTAGCGGGATAAATTGGGGGGCTCTGGAAGCCACCGTGGCCAATACTCAGGGAAAGGAACATCAGTGAAGGTTCTAGTGATGTGGAAATGTGCCTGTTACATACAGCCTCAAATGAATGAAGTCATGCTTTCTAAACATGTGTTACACCAGCACATATTTTTGTCATTTCTGGGAATATCAATTTTGTAAAAAGAGTAGGACTAGAAATGGACTCAGTTCTTGATTCTTTCATTTATTAGTTGTGTGACCTTAGGTGGGCTACTTAACAGTTTTTACTCCCATTTCATCTGCAAAATGAGAATAATATCTCTACCTATCTCATCTCTACCTCATAGAGCTATGCTGAGAATGAAAAGAAAAGATATGGAGAGCACTTTGCACAGAAATTGACACAAGTTTAAAAATTAATAAATACAGCTGGGTTCTTTCAGTTGATCCACTTATTTGATTGAAACAAAAGAGAATTTACTGCCTTGCATAATTATATCAAACAGTGCCTTAGGACCTAATTTCTCTGTGATTTCAGCTGGATGGGTAATATCTGAATATGAATGAATAGACACTGAGCTCTTAAACATGACACAGTTCCAAGAACTTTGCATGAATTATCAGAGTGAATCTTCACAACACCCAACAAGGTAGGTACTGTAACGACTCCAGTTTACAAACGAGGAAAGGAGGGCCAAGAGAGGTTAATAGCTAGAAAGTGGCAGAACTGGGAATCTAACCAGCTGTCTTACTTCAAGGCCTCTGTGATTATCCCTTCCACGCATTTCCTGTGAAGACATTTAATGGTGAATAGATGGAGAGGATAAGGAGAGTAGCATTTTTTGACTTGTGAACTACTGATGAGTTCAGTGGAAAGTCATGTGTTCACTTCTCATGGTACAGACAGCATCTAACCAGCAGTCACAGAGAAAGCAGCTAATAGACATTTGACAAATGAATTAATTCATCGCCTACAATCTCCTTTACTTCTGCATTCTCTAACACTGCTTACTTATTTTAGCTTTTTCATTTGTGAGCTACACACCTGGCCCAAGAGTATTAGCCAGTGCTAATACTTATACACACTTATGCACACAGTCGTTTCATTTCTTACATAAAATTCAAAAGAACTGATAGTAAGTATCCTTACACATACGTGTGTATCAGAGAGGATTTTCTTTTTTTTTTTCCAAATAGTTTACTGTCAAATTAGTTTCCACATAACACTCAGTGCTCATCCCCACAAGTGTCCTCCTCCATGCCCATCCCCCCTCCCCCCCACATCCATCAGTCCTCAGTTTTTGTCAGCATTCAAGAGTCTCTCATGGTTTGCCAGAGAGGATTTTCTAATAGTGAGGAGGGTCCCTGGAACAAAAGTTTCTGCCTTCTCTGGCGCCCCCTGGTGCTTTGCGGCAGAAACTAACAGGCTGCTGATGCTGGCTGGAGCTGAGGAGGCATGAACCTGAACGTGGATTTGTCTTCTGCATTGTACATACACAGCCTTACAAATCAAACTTTTGTTTTCTTTCTCTGCACGCTATTCTAACCAGTGCCTGTGTCAGGAATTGTAAAATATGTGACCTGGGTTTACCCAGTCCCACTGGCTGTGATCTACTTTATCAGCTTGACTTTCCTTCAGCTCCTTTTCCTAGAAACTCACACAGCCTAAGTGTGTGTCACATGTGTTGTCTGGCAAGACTGTTCTCATTGGCCCCTCTCTCTCTCTCTCTCCCTCCCTCCCTTTACCTCTGGCCAATGATCTGAATTCCTTGGAAAGTTAAAGCTGCAGGAAGTTCTCTTTGGAAAAGGTGTGAAGAAGACACACCTGCTCTCCATTCATTTTCCCTTTACTTAAAGGGGCGCTCAGAGCAGCACTGCTTGTCCTTCAGAAGACACTGGAGGACAGAACTTGTGTCGTTGCTAGCAAAATGGGCCTTGTAGCTCTTCATGTCCTCCTGCGCACCGAAGGACCCTCACACACAAGTGCTGGAAATTAACGGAGGTTCAGAAGGTAAATGCAAGTAACAGGTCCTACGTTGCCTTCAATCAAGTGTCCTGCTTCAAATCAGAGGACTCTCGATGCTGGTGAGGATGTGGAGAAACANTAAACATTAAAAAAAGCGTCCTGCTTCAGCAGCTGGAAAATAGGCTCAGACCTTTAAGATTCTTGGACTTAAGCTGGAACCTGCATTATATTTCCATGTAACTGAATAATTAGTGATAAACATATTAAAATTATGACTAATAATGACTGGCTTCCATTTGATGCTTAGTAAAGTGTAATGCATTGCTGATTACTCTACCTACAGTCTCTCTTAATTTTCACAAGTCCCCTATGAAATAATGTGATGATCTTCATTTTACAGATAGGGAAAGTGAGGTTTAGAGAAGTTACATGCTTGAGAGACACTATAGCTTTGAGAGAATCCATCTGATGTAGTTGTTCAAGCCAGAAGACTGCCTTTCCAATACTGGTGCTCCCTGCCACTTTTTAGCTGGGTAAATATGGCGAGCTGCTTAACCTTTCTGTGCCTCCGTTTCCTTATCTGTAAATTCCTACTTCATAAGGATGTTGTGGGTATTGAATGAACCAATACATGTAAAGTGATTACTGGTACTTGGCACATGATAAGTATACACTTTATTAAAAGGAGACGTCAAGCTTGGGTTGCTTCGGGCCACTTGTATAGTCTCCTTAAAGTCAAGACTCTTTAACAGTTCTCCTTATGGATATTATTAGGAAATGGATCCTAATAATGTGTCCTGCCATGGTAAATTTCTCCTTTGTGCAGCAGATTCATCTGAGGAGCTTTAAAAACTATAGATTTTGGGGGCGCCTGAGTGACTCAGCTGGTTAAGCGTCTGACTTTGGCTCAGATCATGAGCTCATGGGTTCGTGAGTTTGAGCCCCGCATTGAGCTCTGTACTGACAGCTTAGAGCCTGGAGCCTGCTTTGGATTCTATGTCTCTGTCTCTCTCTGCCCCTCCCCTGCTTGTGCTCTGTTTCTACCTCTCTCACAAAAATAAATATTTAAGAAATATTTTTTAAAACTATAGACCTTGATTCAGTAGGTGTGGGGCAAGGCCCAGGCATCTTCATTTTTCTGAAGCTTCAAGAGATGTTTCAGTGTAGTCAGTGTTGTGCCCGATTCGCGAGTCCCCAGAGACCACCAAGGAGCCGACACCGATGCAAATACAAAAGGGTCTTTATTACAAGCTCGAGCAGGGGCTCACCTGCCTACCGGTGTAGTGGCAGCAAGGTGAAGCCCTAAATAATAGCGAGCAGGGTTTTTATGGGGTAAGGGATGGGGGTGTTACAGTGCACACGTTGTACATATAGCATCATCACATAAGCACCAATCATAATTGTACAGCACCCATGGTAACAGCTTTGACCATTCAGTATCTGTGAGGTGTTCATTACTTTTGGTGGGACCCAATCATGACTTTTGAGAATCCTTTGAAAATGACAAATTATGAGGTGAGTTCAAAGGGCCCACGTGGGGTTCAGGCAAGCGGTGAGAAATTGGCTAGTTTGTATAAAATAACTGTCTGCAGTTCCCAGCCTTGACTCAGACCATAGGAATGTTTTTTGATTAGCTGATCTGAGGGTGGTCTGAGGATGGCTTTAGCCTTGAACAGTCTGAGGCTTTTCCTGGAACTGGGGCTACGTGCAGCCTGAGGTTGCTCTTAATGGAGGCCTTAATCTCAAAATGACGTTACTTAGGCTCTTCATCAGAATTGCAAGTCACATTCATAGTACTTAGATTTTTTTTTTTACAAAGTTTACTAAGTTCTTCCCTGTAATAAGACATTTATTCAGTGCTTGCTATATGCTACACAGTAAGTGCTTTATTCGTTCTTTTATAATGTTTATTTTTGAGGGGGGAGGGACAAAGAGGGGGGAGAGATGATCTGAAACGGGATCTATGCTGATGTGGAGCTCAAACTCATGAGCCATGAGATCATGACCTGAGCCAAAGTCCGGTGTTCAACTGGCTGAGCCACGCAGATACCCCACTAAGTGCTTTATTCGGATTTCTCATTAACCCCCCAACAAAACCTGCATGAGTTAGGTAACTATTATCATTCACACTTTACAGGAGGAAAAACCAAGGAAGAGAAAGCCTAAGGAACTTGCTGAAAGTCACTGAGCTAGCTGGTGGCAGAGCCGGGATTTAAAGCCAGGTGCACTAATGCCAAGGCATGTACGCTTAACTACTAGCCTGTACCGCCTTCTCACGTCCTGTCTAATTTGAACTTTGCCTTGAATCTGTGCAGTAAGCTGCTTTTGCCATCACCTACCCTGTCTGCTTATAGATGAGGAAACTACAACTAAAGACTTGACCAAATATACACAGCTAGTCAGTGTATATACACTGGGGCTTTCCCCTGGGTCTTATAACTTGAAATCCTATGTTCTTTTTATATTGTAGAGAACTTTAAATAACCAAAGATGGTAGTTATTTTATAAGGTCTTTCATATGCATTACTTTCTTCTCTTTCCTGCCACGAATTTCTGGTCCACACCTTCATCCCATAGATTACTCTGGCCAGGGCTTCAAGCACAAGCCTTCTTCTGTCTTTATCCCTTTTCTGCACACTACTTCTGGCTTCATCTTCATCCACTAAATGTAGAGATCATCAAGAAACTCTCTTTTTAAAACATTTCAAAAATTTCCCCATTTTTACATACTGTATTAAATGCATCCACAATAATGAGTACTAATAAATGTACTAATAGCAATTGAAGTAATATGCCACTACCTTAAAATGAAGAAAATAATTGAATATGCAATGAAAAGAAATCAAGTTAGTAAATTTTAAAACTAAGTAGTAATTACACATGTTAGTTTATCTTACGAGGTCCTCCTGTATAGTCTGGACCCCAACTGCCTCTCCAGTGTCATCTCCCCAACACTCTGACCCATGCTTTTGTCCCTCTGTTTTAGCCAAATTGATTTTTTGGCCCCTCAAAACCAGCCACACTTCCACCTACCACGTTCCCACGACATAGATCACTGAGAGAACACACTCCAAAATGCTAGGGAAAGTGAATAATACAACCAATATAGGACAATCAGCTCCTTTAAAAGGAACTATGCTTTCATGGAAAAGATCCTAGAATTGCCGTAGATATTTTGTCAATGATCTGGATATCTAGGTTCTTGTCCTGATTAACTCTGATCTTAGATAAAATATTTAACAGATATGTGACTTAGTTTTTCCACCTCTAAAATGAAAAAAAAAAAAAAATTAGCATGGAGGCAGGAAACACAGGCACATATGCCAGCAGCTCTCTGCTCCCACAACTTTCAAAGGGGAAAAAAATTACTGTCAAGAACATAATAGATAAACTAAATCAGCTACTTCAATTGTTGAATGCAATTAATGGTTACATTTGTTCTGTGATAGGGGAATATTAGAAAATTTTCTTCCAAAACCTACCTCTGCCAAAACCTACCTCTACCTCTACCCCAACCTGTGCCCAATCACATGTCTCAGTCATACTATATTTATTTATAGATCTGCTTTGCAAAAATAAATTATCCAGTATAGATATTTATGAATAAACGGGATAACAAATGGAGAAGTATGGCCACTTTAGAAGCCATTTAACATCCGTGCTTCTTTCTTTTTGTAATAGTAACCACTACTTTTCTTGAGGGCTCTACCCTCTACCTCCTTCCCTACTCTCAGACATGTGGGCTGAGTTGGCCCTATCCAGGCTTCATTCCCTCAGTTACAGTGATGATCAGGATATAATTGGAATGAAGGAGATACAGTGGGGGACTTCTGCTTACAATTGTGCCCTTTTCTGCTAGACTTGAGTCTGGGAAGATGCACTCAATATCTTGAACGATCCACTCTCCTCATCTCTTCCCCCTGGTCCAGCCCTGAAGAAACCTGGTCTGCACAATGTAAGTTCCCCCAATTTCTAGTTGAGTTCTGCCGATTAGAAGTCCCAGCAAGAAATCAAAAGGCAAGAGAAGAGAGAGGTTGGGGTATTATTCCCCCGACTTCTCCTTGGTGGGGTCTCCTTGACTGAAAATTACAGCTCCTATGAGACAGTCCTCTCTAAGTTTTAGTAGCTTATCCCCTCCCCAAACTTTGAACGTTTAGACACCACCCATTTAGTACACTGACCCTAGATTACCCACTTTAAGTGCCATTATCCTTCCTATATTTGACCCTGGGTAAAAGGCTGGAGCTGCTCACAACCTTCAGGTCATCTTGTGGCATCTAAGAGAAGATCAACATGAAGGAGACCAGAGCGAAGAGAGCTAACGGTACTGAATCCTGGCCCTGCTGGCTGGGGCCTGATTCCAGTTATGCCTGAGGCTGTCACACACACTAATGTTTCAGTTGCATGAGCCAGTATATTTTCTTTTTTGTTTAAAACATTTTGAGTTGGTATTTCAATTGCTTGAAATGGAAAGAGTCTTAATTAAGGTATAACTAAGAATATAGCTCTAAAGTGAAGATGTATGGATCCCCAACCCTAAAGCCTCTCCATTTGATCTAAATGCAGAACTACCTTCCCATGAGGCCCAATCCTCAGAAGATTCTATTTTCAGGTTTCTCTGAGATTTTGTCTCCCTTACACAAATTGTGTATCCTTACAGAATTCACAGTCTTTACTCAAGCTAACATGTGTGAGTCTCTGTTCCTTGGAGCAAAATGAACATAATAAAATGGCTCCTATTTTACAGATAACAAAGTGGAGGCCAAGATAAATGAAGAAACTTCACTTAAAGGAGATGTCAAACCTTCCTGGACTTAGCAGGTAGGTCTTCTGGCCCAAGATCGTTCTATGCTCCTTTTTTCCTCCTTCCCTTATGCTTTTCTTTTCCTATTTGCCTTAGTCATTTGTCACCCTGCGCCCTAGCAGCCTAGGACATGTCACATTATCTCAGGGCCTTGATGCTAGCCAACTGTCAGAGAACAAAAGTCATGGGTTTGTGCTTCTCTGGGTTTCTATCTCCGTGTGTATACTCATTTGGCATTTAGCATGTGCTAACCTATGAAGGTTTGGGGGATGCTTGACAATGTTAACAAGTACTTTTATTTAGTCCCCCAAGTATTCATGACCTGCCATGTCAGGTGAGAGTAAATTTATCTGGTATCTGATTCATCTTGGAAAAATCCAGAGTGCCTAGCACAGTATTTAGCTCATGTTAAATAATCACTCAGTACCCATTGACGAGATTGACTAAAAGGATTTTATGTTATGCAAATACTGTCTAAGCTGCTGAAGCAAAATTATGGTAGCTCCAACATGACTTAAGTTTACTTCTCTCCAGTTGCCCACAGATGGGCAGACAGTCCAGGGTAGGTGAGGGTCTCTGTTCTTTGAAGTCATCTAGGGACTCTGGTTCTCACTTCTTGCTCTGCCACCTTCTAGGGTATTTTTCTTCCCATGATCAGAGCTGGCTCACTAGTACCACATTCACATTCTGGCCTAATGATAGGAGGAAAGGGAAAGTGAAGGGAAAGCAGGTAACTTCCTTATTAAAATGCGATTCAAATATGCACGTATTATCTCTGCTTGAGGCTTATCAGCTAAAACATTGTCACACGGTCACATTGACTTGCAAGCGATACCAGGAAATATAGAATCTAAATGCACAGCCATATGGTCAGATATAACTCAGAGCCCAATTGCTCAAAGAAAGACAAGGAGCCATTTGATCATTCAACATCCATGAAATGACTAAAATTAAAAAGCTTAATGATACCAAGTGGGTAGGAGAAGAAAATGGCATGTGCACCTTAGTGAATGCTTTGGTCATTCCTCTTGTAGGCATTTACCTAAAAGTACTGAAAACCTATGCCCACAAAATGACTGGTACAGAGTGCTCATAGAAGTCTTATTCATAATAGCCCAAACCAGGAAACAAACCAAATGTCCATCGACAAGAGAATGATGGGACATGTGGGATATTCATGCAGTGGAATGCCACTCGGCAACAGAGGAACAAAGTACTGATACACGAAATAGCCAAGGCTGACTTATCCAATTGGCACAGTAGGCACAGTGCCCAGGTCCATGAGTATATTCTAATTTCTTTAAAATCAGAAGGAAAAAATGAACTGTCAGGCTGAAGAAAACATTTTATTAATATATAATATGGATATGTTTGTTTTTATATATATTTTATCATAATTTATATGTAATTATATATAATTATATAAAATAATTTTTTAACTTCATTTTTTATGAAGAAAGGGGCCCATGAAGTCGCAAGGGCCCTTGGAGGTCAAAATGCAGCCCTATAAACAACAGGGATGAGTCTTAAGAACATTATGTTGAGCAGAAAAAACTTGGGGCATAAAAGAGTATATGCTGAATAATTTTATTTAATGAAGTTCTGTAACAGAGAAAACTACTCTGTATTAATAGAGGTCAGAAAACGGTTTCTTCTGGGATGGGGAGGGATTGCCTAGAAAGAAGAACGAAGCTGCTTTCCAGGATGACAGAAATGTTCTATATCTTGTTTTAGGTGGGTTACCTAGGTGTATACACAGTTGTCTAAAGTCATGCAACAGAACATTTAGGACCTGGGTATTTTACTGTATAGCAATTATGTCACAACAAAGAAAAGGAAAGAAGGGGACAATTAATTTCTGCAACAGATTTGATTAATGAACTCTTGAGCAGTGCTAGCAGACAAGATTTTAAATTGCGTTTTAGTGGAAAAGCTTTAGGAACTCAAAGGGAAGGGTGCAAACACTGTGACAGGTCAGTGGGGAATGAATCACTCTGCTTTGTATCATTCGAGGTCTTTTATTGCAAGCAAGAGAAAGTAGCTCTGCCTAGCCGAAGCAGAAAACAAAATTATTGGAAGAATAACAGAAACTATAAAGAACAGGCTCTGTAAACAGGCAGGAATTAAGGAGGCAAAACACAAGAAAGGATCACACCATCAGCTGTCTGACAGATCAGAGGATGATGCCCTTATCCTGTGCCTTTGTCTCGCCCAGTCCAACACTATCTCAGGCTTGCACTGCATCTACTTATTACTCCCCCAGAAGTGAAAACCTGGATGGCAGTATCTGCTGAATTGAGTCTGGGTCTCACCTACATATAACAATTCCCAAGGAGTTGGGTGAGGAAACACATGGTTCACTTGACTTCTAGAGGGAGAGGTGGGGTCCTGTGTTCTACATACTTTGGAATTCCCAAAAATAGGGATAGCGTTTGAATGCTGGGCAGCCCAAAATAACCAACATTTAGGACACAGCGTTTAGGAATCTCTGTTCCGACTCCTACTTGTGATTTTGATTCCTGTCTGGGACTTCCCAAGATCCAGGGCAGGCCCACTGTAGATTGTTATGTTCTAAACACCACTGACCTGAGAGAGTGAACCACCGGATCAGGTGTAGAAGATCATCCTGGCTCACCAGCTGGGACCTGGGCAGGGAAACCAGTTTTACTGGTAAGCTATGGTGAGAGCGAGAATTACACAAGAGAAATATCTGAAAGGCAGATAGGATGACAGGATTTGGTGATCAATCTGGACTGTGGAAAGGCCAGGAAACAAGGAGTCAAAAGGGATAGCCCAATTTCTGACTCGAGAGAGGAGGGGTGAGGAATGTGAAAATATATAGGCACAGTGAGACTCAAAAGAGAGGCAAGGAGGAAATCTGTTTAATTTCGGTTCGGGATAGTTGGATGGGAACGGTTAAGGTTCTGACGTGTTGAATTCGAGACAGAGATGCCCAATACAAACTGAAATTACAGATTTTAGAAACAGACCAGCGAAGGCGAAGGTCAAGTCTGTTGGCTGAGGCCTTGGATAAGGGTGAGCTTAGCCTAAGTGGCGGCGCAAAGGTCGGAGAAAGATGCCGGCGATTGCTGACATTTAGGAGGCGGTCTCCAAGCTTCCCACCCAGCCGCGCTGCGCACGTGTTCGAGGCCCGCCCCGCGCCCTCCCCCCCAGGCCCCGCCCCCTCTGGGCGGGGCGAAGCAGCGGCTCCGCTAAGTCACCGGAAGACTCTGTCGGGTAGGCCAGCGCTGGGGCCGCCTGCGACCCTCGCGCACATTTGGGAGGGGCATCCGCCAAATGGGGCGAGGGGACGCGCAACCGCGGGCACCGGGGGGTTCCCTGATGCCAGGGCCCGCGGCGCTAAGCGCGGCGGCGGCGGCGGCGGCGGCACTGCTGGCCGCCTTG
>NW_027529526.1:543453-586452 GCF_008692635.1 Crocuta crocuta | reverse complement strand
CTGGGGACCGAGCTAGACCCCCGCATCCCAGTGGGCGGAGGAAGAAGCCCTTGGAACCGGAGGTACCGGTGGAGAACCACGCCCCTGGGTGCCGTGGCACCTGGACGCATTCTCCTTGGGGCCCCTTCTGAGCAGTAGATTGCCTTGGGTGCGGGGATGGCCAGGGCGCCACGCCCTGCAGGTGATTCAGCACTTTCCCCTGGGCCCATACCGCGGAGAATAATAATACCTTTTTCTAGAACAAATAAGCCGCCATTGTTCCCCATGATAAGCAAGGGCCAGCCCTTAAACATCCTAAGACCGCATCTGTCGATGTTATTTCTGTAGCATGGCCAAGACTGAGGCGCTGCCGAAGCTTCGGGAAGACTTCAGGATGCAGAATAAATCTGTCTTTATTCTGGGTGCCAGCGGGGAAACCGGCAAAGTGCTCTTAAAAGAAATCTTGGAACAGAACCTGTTTTCCAAAGTCACGCTCATTGGCCGGAGAAAGCTCAGCTTCGATGAGGAAGCTTATAAAAACGTGGTGGGTATTTTAGCTGGGACTCAAAAATGTATTTGCAGTGGTTCTGCGGAGTGAACATATTTTTATACCTAAAGGCTGAACATTGCCCGCCCAGTGGTAGAGTAGAGGTGATCAGAATGTGGCCAAGAATAGTCTATGAGACCCTTCTCTGGAAGGTTTTGTCGTGGATTTAAGCCCAGGTCGGACTTCCTACTCTCTGTGTGACCTTGGGCTAAGCCCTTATTTCAATCTAGACTCGTATAAGACAGCCCTGGATTGTAATGGGGGCTGGGGAGACAGAGAAGAGCACATTTTCAGGGCCATTCAAGCTGGGCTCTAGAAGCAGACCTGTAACCCTGGGCAATGTTCTCAGCCACTTTGCTTGTTTTGTTTACCTGTCCACTCCACACTAATGTCGGGGAATTGCGAGCAGAGTGTATGGCAATGAAAGGTGCGGTTGTTCACTTATAAGAATTGCCCTCTTAACTTCCCAGGGCTGCAGGCCTAGTGGAATATTCTTTTCACTGTCATGCTTACATGGTTAACCAAATGATATGCCAGATTCCCCTAAATATTTGAAGTCTGAGCTTTGTAGAGATTCCTTTCTTCATTTAAAGGGAGTTGTGAACTGCAGTAAATTATAATGTAATCCTGAGACCCCACAGCTTTAGAACTTGGTCACACAGGCTTTACAGGTGAAACATTCTAGATAACAAAAGTCTCACAATGTGTGTTCTTTTTTTCTTTTCTTTTTTTAAAATTTATTTCTGAGAGAGAGACAGCATGAGCAGGGGAAGGTCAGAGAGAGAGGGAGACACAGAATCCGAAACAGGCTCCAGGCTCTGAGCTAGCTGTCAGCACAGAGCCCAACGCGGGGCTCGAACCCACAAACTGCAAGATCATGACTTGAACTGAAGTCGGACGCCCAACCAACTGAGCCACCCAGGCACCCCACACAATGTGTGTTCTTAACCCCTATATATCCATGGCCAGTCATTTTGCATAGATCTTACGTCCATCAGGACTTTTTAATTTAAAACGGACATCTTTGCTCAGAGTTAGGTAATAAGTGGTTTTCATAGTCTGGCTTCATGGAGTACCAAATACCTCTGGTAATTAAAAACTGAAATTGAGTTCTGTACTTTGATAAACGAGTTCTGGTGGCACATCTTTTGGTCAGGCCCTTAATGGAAACATACTTTTCTTCAGCATTGCATGTAGTGCCAGGAAAATCCTTTTGAAGGAGTTGATGGTAGGGAAGGAAAACTACATTTTATTTGAATTCCTGAGTGATGGGAACTTCTCAATCTTTTGTTTTTTTAATCTTTATTTATTTTGAGAGAGAGCATGCACGTGCACACACAAGTTGGGGGGGCAGAGAGAGAAGGGCAGAGGATCCTAGGCAGGCTGACAGTATAGAGCCCTATGTGGGGCTCGAACCCACAAACCAAATCCACAAACGCAAAATCATGACCCAAACTGAAATCTGACGCATAACTGCTTGAGCCACCCAGGAGTCCCTCAATCTTTCTTTTTTAGATTTCACAACAAATTTATGAGGTCACATTTGTTAAATTTGAGGGAGCATGAAAATTACTGAGGGTGCTTTTTAAAGGGCATTTTCTGCTTCAGAAGTATGGGTTCAACACCTAGGAATCAGCCTTTCTATCAAAGCATTCACAGGCTGATTCTAACATAGGTGAGAATTGGACTGGAGGAAAGATTATCATTTACATTTTATTGCTGAAAAAACTGAGGCACCTGGTAAATAACTTGGCCAAAATCACAGGCTTAGTAAGTAGCAGGCTCAAGAGTTGAACCTAGGTCTTTGAGATTGCAAATACCATTCCTTGTCCTGACATTCATTATACCTGATTGGTATCCCTCTTGGTAGTATAGACAGGTCTTTTGTTTTTCCAAAGAGAAAATGATAATCGAACTTGACTTTAGACTTCTAGGGATCACTTATAGTCCAATTATGTGTACTGTGGACATCTAAGTGCATTGTTGATTTTTGAGTTCAGATTAATTACTTTTTAGTGGGAGAAAATGAGCTGGCAGATTTTTTTATAACATGATTATGCATTTTCCTCAATTGAATTTCTGTTATTTTACTAAACTCGGTTTGTCTCCCGGCAAAATATCAGTTTTTTAAATAGTATCTGTAACGGTCAAGTGGTCATAGATCTTAAAAACTACCCAGCACCTTGTTAATTCTGTGTCAATTACTAAATGTATCCATGCTTAATGTGTAATGCCCCAATTTTCTGCCACTCTGCACCAATGCTGCTCTGGCTATTTCCGAGGTTTCTTACTAAGTAAAATAAACACTATGTAGAATCGCAATTTCCATACCTAGGAATCTACCCTGCTAAATAGGCTAACATGGAAAAGATAGAAGGAGACTGGCAGGAGAAAGAGATGCCAGAGCTTACAAAATTTGATGGTAAGTGGGCAGCCTCTTCAGTAATGTTCTGTAATTTATTCCTTAAATCTGGAGGGGTATTTTTCTCTGTCTTTTAATAGCATCAAGTTATATACAGCTATGTCCTTGTCATCTAGAATCAAGAAGTGGTGGACTTTGAAAAGTTGGATGACTACGCTTCTGCCTTTCAAGGTCATGATGTTGGATTCTGTTGCTTGGGCACCACTAGAAAAAAAGCCGGGGCGGTAAGGAAGAAATAGACTCCTTTCCCCTTTCACTGGCCAGTAACGTCAAAGATTCCTTTCTTGCTTACTCTTTTTCTTTATGTTTGTGGTGCTTAAATGTAAATAGGCTTTTATCATTTAATATTTCATATGCTGCCCTAGCTTTTGCTATTCTTTGGATAGTACTGATAAATTCATCTTTCCTTCAAAGTAATCTTTGAGTTCAGGCCTTCGTGCTGAGAGACATCATAAATATTCACGAGCTCTTGCCTCTTGCAAATATTGCTGTCACTACATCCCCTGACTAAGGCAAACCATTATGTCTGAGTAAAAGTAACTGGCTCATGCTGTTAGCAGTAAACTTTTTTTGTTTTCTTTCTAAATGTTCTAAACTTAAAGCGTTCTCTCTCACATGAATGATTTGCCTCAACCTATTTTCGTGCCAAGCTTTAAACTTCTGATATAGGACTTCAGAACAGAGGCACGATTCAGCGAGCCTTTAGTGATGACTCAGCCTTCTGCGATGATTCAACCCCAGTGGTGATTCAGCCTTAACTGACGCAGAAGTGTTCTAATCCATGTTTTATTTTCTTTTTAATGGTATTCTAAATTGCATCGGCCTCTGTCCAGGAGCCATCGTTTGCTACCTAGTTAGAAGTCATTGCTTACTACGTAGATCCTTGGCAAGTGTTAATACCTCTTAATTTATACCCTGACTATAGTTTATCCCTCTGACAGAGGATTGCTGGAGCCAAATGTGTCTAGTAAATATGCAGGACCACAATGCTGCCATGGGGGCGTATCACAGATTTATCAACAGGCCCCATGCACAGAACCATTAGGAGAGTGCATGGTTAAGAACTCTTGGTTTATACCAGCTAAGGAGTTTAGCTCACATGTATTTCTCTGGGTCTGCTGGTGATCCAAAGAATAATTCTATTCATGCTTTCGGTAGTGATGCATTTCCAGGTCTTCTGCAGTTCTGTCATGTCCACTTTGGAACCCGGCTGGGTTTGCGCTCTGTGCTGGGCAGTATGGATTATAGACAAATTTGACTCTCTCGGGAATTGGCGCAGTATGTCTCCTAGAAAGGGTCATGTTCCCGCTCAGTAGCTGGTGCAGTCTTTTCGGGCCCAGGGACGGTCACAAGCAGCGTGCCCTCCGAGAGCACTGAAAAACTTTTGTTCTAGCACATTGCAGGTTGAACGGTTTCAAGTGCCAACCTGATTTTGGTGGTGACTCAGCAAAATAAAAAACACTGCATTAGGTATGGAGCAGTTGATATTCATGACAGAAAGCAAATCTCATTTGTCTCAGGAAAAAGTCTAAACTGTTTTGTTGCATTCAAATTGTGTAAAGCAATTTTCATCAGAGGAACCGGGTGTCTGCCCTATCCAGAATATTTTTTTACATGGAGTAGGGGTTCCTCCCCTTCCCCCTCCCCCCTTGCACTGTTCCTCTACTCCCCTCAACTCAGACTACTTGATACGTTTTGTTCTCCAAAATCAGTTTTTTTTTTTTTAACATTTATTTATTTTTGAGAGACAGAGACAGAGCATAAACAGGGGAGGGACAGAGAGAGAAAGAGACACAGAATCCGAAGCAGGCTCCAGGCTCTGAGCTAGCAGTCAGCCCAGAGCCCGACCCAGGACTCAAACCCATGAACCATGAGATCATGACCTGAGCTAAAGTCGGATGCTCAACTGACTGAGCCACCCAGGTGCCCCCAAAATCAGTTTTAAAAGATAAAAGAATTGATGGGTAAACAAGAGAAAAAAATCTAGTAACCCAACTATAATCTCAGAAATTAGTTGGGGTTTAAATGGTTGAAGAGGATAGTGGCAGAAAGGAAGCTGACATTTCCTCCAGAAAGTCTTTTTTTTTTTTTTTTCCATTTGAAACTAATTTAGATTGGATGTAATATAAAGTTTGGGGGTTGTGATAACTTTAGGTAATTTAAAAGCAATGACAGTTCACCAGTGGCTAGGTAATAGTATCTGCTGATGGGGGTTGGTGGATTTCCAAGCTCACCCTACCCGGAGTTCTGGGTTGGCAGCCCTCTCTGTAGAAAAAGAGCTCGTCAGGTGAATACTGCAAAGCTGATGCAAGTCTAGTGTGTCATTTGGTAGCTGTTTTGTAACTGGAACACCCCACATTTTTCCTCAGCAATATGACTTTCCATTAGAGAAACTCCAAGAAACTCATAGTTTCTGTCTTATTCATTGTTGACCCTTTCTGAGCGGCCATCTTACCTCCCTGTGATCTTCAGTGTCTGAATTTGTTGAGGCTCTTACAACAAAGTACCATAACCAGGGTGGCTTAAACAACAGAAATGTAGTGTCTCCCAGCTCTGGAGGCCAGAAGTCTGAGAACCAGGTGTTGGCAGGTTTGGTTGCCCTGAGGGCTGTGAGGGAAGGAACTTTTCCAGGCTTCTCTTCTTGACTCATAGATGACCGTCCTCTCTGGGCGTCTCTTGAGTTGACGTTTTTCCTGTGTGCATGTGGCTCCGTCCAAGTCGCTCCTTTTTACAATAGTCCAATTAGATTAAGAACCATCCAACCCAGTATAACTTCACCTCAACTCATAATACCAGGAACCACCCTGTTTCCAAATAAGGTCACATTATGAGGTACTGTAGGGTACGACTTCAACATAGGAATTTGGGGGAGAACATTGCAACCCATAAAATTCAGCCTGCCCAGATTTCTCCTGAAACCAGGACTCAGGACAGGCCTGTTAGCTTTGTCAGCTGTTTGGAAAACCGTTTCCTGTGGTCGTGTTAGGTGCCGCTCTTTTTCACCTTCACAAGCCACAGTTGTCTCATCAGGGCAGCGGCTTCCTTACTTGGCACCAGTCCAGATCTGCTGGATCAGAATCTCTAAGGGTGAAAGCTTGGCACCTTATTTTTAGCAAGCTCCTTGGGAGATTGTGATGCAAGCCAACCTCCCTCTTGTTGGACCCGTGTTCGGGAGGCTGCTTTTCTAGGTACTATGGTCCCTAGGTGGCCTTCACCTTGCGTTAATACGTAACTTGTGTGCTGGTGAAGGTTGAAATACCCTTTGAAACCCAGATCAATACTGGCCTGGGCTGTGGAGCAAATACTCACAGATGTCACTGAGAATAGCGCTTTCCCCTTATGTGTATTAAGGGGAAGATGCAGTTAGTGAAGGTGAGGTGGTGTAATAACGGTTTCACCTCTTCATTAGTTTCCTTGCAATCCGGGTTCTTAGATTCTGTTGAGTGGACAGTGCCGTTCATGTGATTCATGCAGCCGTTGTAATGTTCATTAGGCATCGTCAGAGCCTCCTGGCTTCTGATTTTAATGATACATTCTTCTAATCCAGGTCGCAGACCACAGACTGTGGCTCACACACAGCCCACCTGTTATGGGGCAGCCCATTGAGCTAAGAATGTTTTTATATTTTTAAATGGCTAAAAAATACTTAAAAGGGGAATAATGTGTCATGATGTGAAAGTATAAGAAATTCACATTTTAGTTCCCATGAATGTAGCGTTCCTGGGACACAGCAGTTCTCATTCCGTAATGTATTCTCTGTGGCTGCTGTTGTGCCATGAAGGCAGAGCTGGGGAACCGTAACCCACGCCTGCAAGGCTGAACATTTTTGCTATCTCATCCTTTACAGGAAAAGCTTGCTGACTCCTTTCATAATCTGTACTGTTTAATTTGATGTCTAGGAGGCTGCTTGTGAAGTGATAGGGTGCCCGACAGTTCGAGGCTCAGGATACTAAATAGCCACAGGCCCTTGGATGTGCCGGGTAGCTCCCGTGAGCCAGCACCTCCTCGTCGGTAATAAGAGGGATGTGACCCCTTTAGTCTGCAGAATTCTTTGACTTCCATCACACAGAGAGAAGAATGCCCCAAATGGAATCATTTTGTGAGGACACAGAGATGAACTCCGGAATCTCAGTACCCGTTTGATTTTTATTTTTCTCTCCAGAGCTTTTTCTCTAACCAAGCTCTTGCTTCTGCTGCTCTACATCAAATACAACGATGCCCTCCGGGACACAAACAAATGGGGTTCAGATTCTTACATTTGTTGTTTGTCAGCATCTCTGTTTTCTAGTCTAACCCTATGTGCTGGATTGCAAAGGGAGTAGAGGAGAAAGAATCAGAAGCAGGAATATAGCTACGTGGTCCCCTTTACAGGATGATAGATCCTCCCTCCGTGGAGAAGGAGGCCCCAGAGGTCGAGTCATTGTGGCAGGCTCGTTAGCCATGCCGGTCAGTGCTGATATACTGTGATAGCACGACTTGTTCTTAAGTCACAGTGTCCCCACTTTTCAAACACGTGTAAAGAAGAGGAGAAGAAATACTTAGTAGCTTTGGATTTTAATTTGATTTAAAGAGTCATTGGAGAATCTGTCTCCCTCAATGTTTGTGGAGCCTATGAAGATATCTCTGCTGAATTGTATTACATTGTGTTTATTCTTTTGAGCAGGTGCTGGGAAAGGAAATTTATGGTGGGAACTTATTTAATCAATTCTTTTTTCTAGCCTAGAGTAGGGCACACTGACTATGGAATCATAAAGATACTATAACAGAATGGACGTAATGTTCTCCGAAGAGATATCTTTTCTCCTGCCATATGGTTAGGGAAACTGAACACTGTTTTTCCGAAAATTGTGTTTCCGGAATATGAAGTAGCTTGTTTTAGCTTGTTCCTCCTGTTGTTGTTTTTTATTTGTGCCGTTAGAGCAAGAAAGGATGTTAATAAGATTTCAAAGATAGCTTCCTTCTATCTCTAAATGGAATCTTCCTCACTCCAGAGAAAATTCATGTGGGTTGGTATCTCTGAGCCTGTCACCAGGATCCACGTTTAAGTTTGGTTTCTAAGTCCTTGAAAGCCGTTGACCTCTTTGCTTTTGAGTTTCATTCACAGCTAAAAGGCCACGCATCGGGGCGGGGGAAGTGAAATTCAGAATTTGTGGGGCTTGGAAAAACGCGTATCTATAATCAGCTTGAGGGCTCAGAGGATTTGTGAAATCATTTTGGATTAACAGCCATTGATTGCTAATAAAACAATCTTTAGCTTTGTCCGGAGAACAGCAATGGAGAAAGGTATGGGCACCTTGTCAACAGGGCCCATTGAGCAGGGATGACGGGCTAAGCGTGGGGGTCTCTGCAGCGGCGTGGGTGCTCGTCCTTCAAGGAGTGGTTGTCAGTTGTTCGTCTGGCCGGTGAAAGGAAGGACGCCAGAGTGTGATGGCTGGGGTGGTATTGATGTGCTTTAGCAGACTAATCAGATTGAAAAAGTCCCATGGCATTTATGTCACTCTAATTTTCATCTAACAATTGGAGACGGCAGCACTCTATTAAGGAGAGGTTGATCCAGAACTAAAGCCAAATAAATTAGGGTCTCAGTTTAATCAAATTATCCCTTTACTGGCCCTGGATTAAGCGAGGGAGACAGCGTCGGTCCAGGGACTTGTGATTGGCCGAATCTTTCCTTTATTTTTACAGAAGCTGATGGAAGAAAAAGCATTTTAACGGCGACAGCTACGATAACGCTCCCAAGAAATAGTGCTAAAACAGCAGCAATGACAAAAAGGAATTTATTCCACTAGTTAGCTCTGTAATTTCATGTGAATAATGAACCCGTTATTGAAATCAGAGTTTGGGGAGTTAGGGCGAGGGGAAGAAAGAGACATGGAAGAGGAGCCGAGGGCTTTAGAATTTTTCTGTGTCACTTCGGATTGTCTTTACTGGCACACGTTCAGCACATGTAAAATCCCAGTTCGGAGAGTGACCCTGAAGAGAACCCCTGCCTCAGGATGAGCTGAGCCGTAAACACGGTTTGCTTCATCCTGGTGTAAAAGAGCAGCATTGAGAGTTGGAAGGAGCGTGGGTGAGTGTGCTGCGAGGAATGAGTGTGCAGGTGTACAACACAGAAGGAGATGGTGATGATGTGTGGGGACAGAGTGAAGTTCCTGTTGCCTGAGTGAGGCAGAAACACGACACTGCCCTGCAGCTAGTGGGGGTAGTTGGAAATGTACTGTCCGTGAAGACAAAGGAGGACAGGGTAGGCTTTGGGGGAGGGGCGATGTAGTTCCTGATCTGGGAGTCGGTTGCAGAAGATGTTCAGTTTATGAAAATTCGAGCTCTTTATTTACATGTTCACTTTTCTTTTACGATCTATTTCTATACAAAGTTGAAAATGTTTGCTTGGGCCTGTTGTTTTCAAATTGAAATCTGTATTAGTTTCCTGTGGCTGCTGTAATCAATCGCCTCAAATTTAGTGGCGAAAAACCACATACATTTATCATCTTGCCGTTCTGGAAGTTAGAAATCTGACACGAATTTCGCTGGAATAAAATCAAGGTGTTGACAGGGCCGTGTTCCCTTCTGGAGGCTCTGGGGACCAATCCATTTCTTGACCTTTTCCAGTTTCTAGAATCTGCCAGAGTGCAGCCTCTAGCCTCAGGGCCAGCAACCGGGGACTGAGTGCTCCTCACACTTTCCCACTCCCTTTTTGCACCTCTGAGGACTTTTGTGATTACATTGGGCCCAGTTGGATAATACAGAATAATCTTATTTTAAGGTCAGCTGATTAGCAACCTTAATTCCACCTGCAGCCTGAATTCCCCTCTGCCGTGTAACCTAATCTATTCAAAAAGGTATGGGGATCAGGAAGGGACATCTTTGAGGGGCCATTATTCTGCCCATCCCAGTTATGAATTAGTCATTGTCATTGGCTAGAGGCAGTGTGAGATAAGAAGGAAGATGGGTACGATGGAGATACCACTCAGAGTCCGGAATTCGCATTCTGCTGTCAGCTTTCTCAGCCGGAAGCTCACCAGACTGGCCCTTGTTTTCACATCTCCATGGTGACGGGGTTGGACATGATGCTTCCTGAAGTACAAGACAAACATTTCCTTACGAAATAAAACATTTAGGGTCCATAAGGACTACAGGGCAAAATTTTTTATTCATTTTTTTTATTTAAAAAAAAATTTTTTTTTTAACGTTTTTATTTATTTCTAGGAGAGAGAGAGAGAGACAGCATGAGCAGGGGAGAGTCAGAGAGAGAGGGAGTCACAGACTGAAAACAGGCTCCAGGCTCTGAGCTGGCAGTCAGCACAGAGCCCGACGCGGGGCTCGAACCCACGAACTGCGAGATCATGACCTAAGCGAAAGTCAGACGCTTAACCGACTAAGCCACCCAGGCGCCCAGGGCAAAATTTTTTTGAACAAAAAATCACGAAGATGGTAATGTAGTCTTTGAGAATTGAAATTGTCGTCACAGGAAACCTCATTATAGAGTTACGGGTATTTATGAACTTCAGCTTCACTAGGTTGTAGACTCCTCTCCAGCTGTGTGGAGTTTGAGGATGCTAGCATTGGTGGTGGTGCTGAGCAGCTGTTACTTCATGGAATTCCCTTTCTGGGTACAGGCATGTGTCCTTCCATCGGGCCCTGGAAATGAGTTTACACTGTGTTGTTTACACCATGCTTTCCCTTCCTCCTTCATTGCCACTTAGTCCTTTTTTTTTTTTTCCTCTCTCTCTCTAATTGGCTTCGCCTTTTCTCTGGTTTCGTTGGACTTTTATTCATTCATTCAGATATTTTTAGAGTACCTCTCGTGTGCCAGGCATAAACTGATGCTGAGATAGGAATTAAGAAGAAAGACCCTATCTCTGCCCTCACCAGACTGAGTCTAGACCAGGGGCCCTCAAACCTTCCTGGTCATATATCTGTCAGGAAAACAATTTGAGGATTCACTCTTTATTGATATATAAAGTATGATGTAAAACATACACAAAAATTGGAAATTAAATAGGCTTCGTTCTGGTAGTGCCTGGCTAGTGCTCTCGGCTGTGCACGAGACCCTGCACGTTAGAGCTGACACAGATACAATAGAGAAAAGAGAGAGAGGGTTGTAAGCTTGTAAAGTTATTGAAAGACAGAGAAACGTGTGACTTAAAGCAGTTTCTCATCCTGACCTTATTGTTCCTTATGCTCCTTGCACATTTGTTAGGTGTCTGTGTTTCCACGTCACCATCCTTATTTTCTCGCTGGCCTTGCTGTGAAAGCTGGTCCGTCTATCCTGAGGCTCATACTTGGAGCCTTTCCCAGGGTCTATGCTCGGATGCATTTTATTTAGATCTCCAGTCCCCCGCAGGCCTCCTGGCCCGCCACCCAACCCGAATAGCAATCTTTAAGATGAACTCACAGCTTTTTGGAAATAACGTCCAACCTTTTCGCCCTCAGGAAGGATTTGTTCGCGTCGATCGAGATTATGTCCTCAAGTCTGCGGAGCTGGCAAAAGCTGGAGGCTGCAAACATTTTAACTTGCTGTCCTCTAAAGGAGCTGATAAGTCAAGCAATTTTTTATATCTGCAAGTTAAGGTTTGTGCACATTTCTGTCTTTCATATATTTCGGAGAACCCTGGCTAATTGGGAATCCTAAATAATGTAACATGCTAAATAATACAGAAAGGCATGAAGTGGATTATATTCACTTTTTAAAAAAATAATTACAGGGACTGTATTTTGCAGGGATATGTTTAGTAAACAGGAGTGAGTTGAAAGATAATCCCCAGTACCTTTCCCCCTGCTGATTATCTAGTAATTATGAAATAAGATGTGGCAGCTCTGGTTCTTGAATACCAGTGTGGAATGTTATGTCAGAAGAGACGTGGAGGCAGCAACTCTTAACCTTTTCCTGAGTAGATGATATTTCGTTATTGGGTATGGCTCTTGCCCCTAAGGTATCTCTAATTGGCTTATTTGGAGATACCCAAGGCTAGCCCCAAGTTTGGTAAGTTGAGAGAAGGTCTCTCAGGACCCAGCATATAGTTACACTCAAAGCTACGATGTATTACAGTGAAAGGATAGAAAGCAAAGGCAATCAACAGGGAAGGATGCATGCGGTGAAGTCCAGGGTAAAGAGGCTCAAGCTTCCAAGAGTCCTTTCTCAGTAGAGTTACACAGGCTTAATTTCACCAGCAATGTGTGTTGAGAATATGAGAGAAATTTGGCGGAGCCCAGGATTTCAGGGTTTTTATGGGGTCAGTCACGTTGGCATACCCTGAGCCTGGAAAAAATTATAAGCTTCCAGGAGGCAGCCAAGTGTTCAGCATAAACCACATTGTTTGTACAGTTTAGGCACTGTAAACTAGCCTGCCAGTTAGGTAATGATGGGGCCATTCCTGACACCCAAGTTCCCAGACACAAGCCAAAGGTCAAGCTTGCAAGCGGGCCTTTCTAAGATAGAGTCTCAGCTTGCTACCTTAACTCTCTTATGCACGCTGCTAAGAGAGACAAAACACACCTTTGTAAAAGCTAAGAGATTTGTTCACATAAACACTTGTATATGGATGTTCACAGAAGCATGATTCATAATAGCTGAAGTGTTAACAACCCAAATGTCCATCAGCTGATGAATGGATGAATAAAATATTCATATTTTATACCAACGAAAGAATATTATTCAGCCATAAAAAGTCATGACACATGTTATAACATGGGTGAACCTTGAAAACACCATGAAGTGCTTGTCACAAAAGATGACAACTTGTATGATTCCATTTACATGAAATACCCAGAATCTACAGAGACAGAAAGATTAGTGGTTGGACAGGGCTTGGGGGGAGGGGATGGGAGTGAATGCTGGTTGGTGTGGGGTGTTTTGGGGGGGAAGGTGATGAAATAATTCTAAACTTAGATGGTGGTGAAGGTGGCAGAGCTCTGTATATATACTAAAAAACATTAATTTTACAAAAGTGTTTAGCAAAGCTACCCAAGATTATGCGATGCATCAGGTTAGGTGCCAAGTGAATGGTATGAACAGTCCAAGAAAGAGGAGAATTATTCATGCCACTGACTTTACACAGCCTTTAGATGTCCCTGTGGCCTGAGCTTCTCTGGCGTTTCTGTCCATAGAGATGTCTGGCATGAAAATTCAGTTTGTTAAACAAATTTAATTGAAAGCCATCATGTAGATGTAACCTCACAGTCTCCTGAAATTTGATGGGATTTTTGAGGTAGACAGTAATATAGAGGATCTTCTGACCCACTGGAACTATCTGGAAACCAAAAAAAGGTTGATGTCCATCAGCCTGCAACATTAACCCTAGACCAAGGGGAGGTTATTCATTGGTGGCTGAACTCCTAACATGTTCCTTACTCTGGATCTATTTTAAAATCAGTCACATGAGAGGCCGGACTGACTATGCAGCCACCTCTCTTCAGTATGTCTTTTTGACATCTAGAGATCAGGATTACATGATCTCTTCCTTAACTTCCCAGAATCTAAAATTCTAGATAAGGAAATTTATAACTATTGGACCTGCAGAAGCAGATTATCTTCAAAACCCCTGAGTTATTACCTCTTAAGCATTATGATAAATTTGTCTTCTTGATTAAATGTTAAAATTTGGTTTTTATTAACAGGGAGAAGTGGAAGCTAGGGTAGAAGAATTAGAATTCGAACGGTACTCTGTGTTTAGGCCCGGGTAAGCATTCATACTGTCCAGCAGTATGCCGCTGTTCATTATTCTTTAGAAGTTAGTTTGTCTTTTGAAGAGGCTGACAACTAAGCTCCCTAAGTTATGAGAGAAGTTAGCTGGAGATGGATTGCTTCTCTAAAGAACATACCTTTGGCTTTGGAGGAAAAGATGGACAGTTTGGTGGTGCCAGGCTCAGAGTAGTCTGGAATTTCCTGGGTAGCTTTTGCTGCCTTTAAAAAAAAAAAATCCTCGTTATTCACCAAATAAAACCTTTTACCCATTGTATTCACCTGTTTAGGCTGCTATAACAGAATAACACTGCAGACTGGAAGGCTTAAGCAACAGAAATTTATTTTCTCACAATTCTGGAAGCTAGAAGTGCAAAATCGAATTGCCATCAGAGTTAGTATCTGGTGAGGCCTCTCTTCCTGGTTTGTAGATGGCCTGGCATGGTCTTTCCCTTGTGTGCAGATGATGAGATCTCTGATATCTCTCCCTCTTCTGTAAGGATACCAGTCCTATCAGATCAGGGTCCTATCCTTACGACCTAATTTAACCTTAGTTACCCTCATGAATGCACTGCTTTCAAATACAACCACGTTGGGGGGTTAGAGCTTCAACCTGAATTTGGGGGAGGGCGAGGGCATCATTCAGTTCATAACACCCTCTATGGTCTGAATACAATAAACCATCTCTTCCTCTGCTTTTCTTTTTCTCTTTAGAGTTCTATTGTGTGATAGGCAAGAATCTCGTCCAGGTGAATGGTTGGTTAGGAAGTTCTTTGGCTCCTTACCAGAATCTTGGGCCAGTGGGCACTCTGTGCCGGTGACGACTGTGGTCAGGGCAATGCTCAACAACGCAGTGAGCCCAAGTGGCAAGAAGAAGGAACTGCTGGAAAATAAGGCCATCCAAGACCTGGGAAAAGCCGATTAACTCTCTCAAGCCATGACCACGCTGGAGAAATGCTTCCCTCTGTAAAACTCAGCGCTCACTACCTAATTGTTACTTGCAGGGTCTAAAAAAAGTCAGTGCATTTTAGCTGTGGTTTCACTCTTCTCAGCTGCCCAGATCCAATAAAAAATTATTGTGTTCTGCATCAGCAGTGCAGAGCCTGCTTGTACGTATATATTCATCACCCAGGGAGCTTTTCAAAAATAGATTCATAGGCTCGACCTCAGACTCTGAATCAGAATCTTCAGGGGTGAGCACGGGAATCTGTTGTTTTGTTCAAGTTTCCTATAGTGATTGTGGTGCCACTGGTTGGGTGGCCTGCTTTGAAAGGCTTGTCTGCAGTGGTAGCAGCGGTACAAACCTTTTGTATTTTGCAGATGAGTTCTGTTCTGAAATTGTCATTTGTGTTCCTTAGTTACCTGGTGCTGACTGCCGTGTTTGTGTGAATGAACATTGTGCCTTACTACTTCTTTAGAATATGTAATAAAAGTTATTATATAACTGGGCTTGTATAATCATGGGAGAATTAAATATAGGAAGAAAAATAAATGGACAAGTCCTGGGTGCCTCTTACACTGTCAGAAAATGTCCAAGTATCAGTGGTAATATGTAGCATTGTGGCCAGTGGGATGGTATAATAGAGCTTAGGATTTATCAAGTGCCAGCCTTTAAATATGCTATGCATCTTATAACCCTTCAATAATCCTTATAATCTTAATAGGTTTGACTATCATCTCCATATCTCAGATGGAGAAACTGAGCCTCCCTGTGGTTAAGTGTCTTGCCCAAGTGTCCTAAGCTGAAGACCCAAAGTTAGGAAATGGCAGAGGCAGGATTCTAACCCAAGTCTGCCTGACCTCATAGCTTGTATTTTTAACCACTCTGTAAAAGCCTCCAGTATCTGTATGTTTCCAACAAGTTCCATTAATTGTGACTGGATTAGTACATGCTATGGATGAATAAAATTGAAGTATGTGGTTTCTTTTATAGGGTCTAGGATCCCTGTAGTAATTAACCATAAAATGCTCATATAGCTAGTAGAAGTGTATGTCAGGGTGTCACACTTTAAAAACTATGGAAAAGGAAGGAAAGATGCAGAAGGAAGGGTTCAAGTCAAGAGGAGTACACACTGTTAATTTCCATCTAGGAACAAAGGATAGTGATGAAACCTGTCTTAACTTCTGTGCTGAGGGAAACAGTGATTCCATTTTTACGAGGGTCTAGGGGATGCCAGGGACATTCCAAGCTTCAGTGAACACCAGAGGATAAAGGCCATCCCCTTTAATTGGGAGTGTGTATCTGTAGAACGGATTGGACATTCCCATTCTCAATCATCGAAGAAAGAGACAGATATTAGGATGCAGTAGGGTCTTAGGATGTGGGGAGAGAGCCTCTTCCTCCTGCGAGGCAGGGTTCCTTTGGGGCTGGACTCTGGAGAGCCTGTGCTTTGGGTGACAACAAGCGTGGGCTCCAAGAAGGGAGGCATGAAATGAGGGGACCCTATGAGGATATACTGCGGCCTGTGGGAAACTCAATATTTGATCGATTCTGTCCTCTAGGAGAGGAATACATTCAGAAGGGTTTAGCAATATAGGGCATCATTCATTCAGCAAATTTACTGAGTACCTAGTAGGCGTTAGGCCGTGTTTATATGCCAGAGAAATGAAAGCAAAGAGACAAGGCTTTTACCCTCATACAGAATGCTGGGGGTATGACCCCCCCCCCAAAAAAAACCCCACCAAAACAAAGCAAATGGTAGGTATAAGAAAGAAACTAAGTGGGGGCTGCTGGAATGGCAATGGAAACTTCTTTAGAGATGGTGGTTTGTATTTGTAGAGCATTCTTAGCAAAGGCCTAATTAGCTCTAAATCAGAGGCTGGAGGGGTGGGACCCAGGGTGAAGGGATGAGTTGAGATGACAGGCAGACAGGATTACGCAGAGCCCAGAGCAAGGCAGTGCATTTAGTGGGATAAACATGCGAGGCTCTGGGACTAGAAGCTTGAGACAATTACCTACTGAAATTACTGCAAGTCAACTTCCTCCTAACAAAGCATTCTGTGGTTTGAGTACATGCTCGGAAGGGAGAAAATGGCATGAGGAAGGAGAACGTTTCTGTTCCTCCCACATAGCGGCCACAACATTGCTTTCTAAACGTACAGAAGAGCATCACTCCGTCGGTTAACCGAACGGATCAACTGCTGCCCATTGTTCAGGACGAAGGTAACACTTATGTCTACGCACTTTACATGTACTAAGTCATTTTATCCTTACAGTAGCTCTGGGGCTAGGGCAGCCATTGTCCCCGTTTTGTAATTGAGGAAGTGGCGGCGCGGCGGTGAGAGGTCTTGATCTTGCTCAAGACCACAGCAACAAAGTGACAGAAGTAGGATTCAGACGGAGTAGGTCCGCTGCGGAGTCTCTGCTCTCATTTAACCACTGCGCTTTAAAGACTAACATCCTTAACTCGGGGCGCCAGGCTTTGGTCCCTATGTAGGCTCCAGCACACTCCCGCGGCCTCCCGCGGTTCCCTGTCTCCACTCGCTGCACCCCAACGGGATCAGAAGCTCAGGAAGCGCGGAGACCCAGGCTCTTGCCTGCGCTTTGCCTCCTCCGCCACCAGAAGGCGCCCCAAGCGGGCCGCTCCTCCACTAACAGCTCATTCCTAAAATAAGCGACGCACAGAGGGCGCGGTGCCCACTGCAACACCGCTGCGGCGTCTCTCCGCCTCTGGGCTCGGGGGCGCGAGCGAGAACCTCGCGCTAAGACCTGCCGCAGCGCGAGGAGGAGACAAAAGTCACGTCAAGGCCTGCGACGTTCCCTCCCCGCTTCAGCGCTTCCTCTGCACGCGCTACGTCAACCCGGCGGCTGGAGGAGGCCGAGCCTGGGCTTTCGCCCCGCCCACCCGCCTCACGTGACCGACAACCGCGGCCTCGGGGCCGGAAGCGCTCCCAAACCCACGCGCGCGCTCCCGCGTTTCTAGGCGACCCCTGAGCCTTCCCAACTCTGGGCCCTGCCGCGCGCTGGCGCTCGTTCCCGGGATTCCGGGCCTGGAGAGCTCGGAAGNCCGGGGCCGCGGGGAGCGGGGCGGGGGCCGCGCACCCCCGCCGCTGCTCCGCGTGTGCCCGGCTCGCCCCGGTGTCCGTCTCGGGCAGGGCTAATCGTTTGCGTGTACTAGGCGGCCGGGGCACTGTGGAGGACGAGGACGACCCGCCAGAACTATCCGACAGCGGTGACGAGGCCGCCTGGGAGGATGAGGACGATGCCGATCTCCCCCACGACAAGCAGCAGACTCCCTGCCTGTTCTGTGACAGGTTCGTCCCGCCCAGTGCCAGGCGCCACCCCCAGGGTGCCGGGCCCTGTGGGTACGTGTGGTCCGCAGTCAAGGCCGAGCGGACCGCCCTCGAATCCTTGAACCAGTGGTGTGGAGTGATGGTTTGTTAAGGCAGAAGCCCAGTGGCTATAGAGGGAGAGCCGTGAACTGGAAGCCAGGTTATACTAGTTCTCTTCGACAGGCCTCAGTTTCCCCTTGTGTGAAATGAGAGGGTTTGGGACTGAATCTATGGTTCCCAAATCTAGTTGTGCAGCCTTGTCACCTGAGACTTAAAAAAGAGACTGAACTCTGCACCACACCCCTTCTAAATCAGTCATGGAGTCTAGGAATTTCCTATTTTTATAAAGACATTTTCTGAGGTTATTCTAAAGAGTAACATGTCTGGGAGTCACTCAACTGGATAACCCCTGGGGACCCTCCAGCTTTACCACTCTATAATTCATTAATAAGTAGAGAACTTCTCAAGTGACAGCATTATTTCCATTTTGAACCATCTGAAGAATCATGTTTCTTAGGAAGGGGCTCCCCACCTATCGAAGAGAAAGGAATTGATGCATTTTTCACTTAGTGAAAAAGACACTACAGTATCAACTTGTTCGAGGTCACAATGCTGTTGTTTGTCTCATATCCAAATCCCTATTCTTTGCACTTAAAATTCTGCCTGTTCATCTCAGGAAGCTTTGACTTTGGCTGACTTTCTGGGCAAGTGGGTAAGAAAGAGACCTGTTTGGCACTGGCCAGCGTTACTTCAATAAACGTTTGCCAGTTTCCCATAAATCCGGGCATGGCGCCAGTTGGTGGTGTATTAGCTCCTCTTGATTCATCATTGGTCTCACATGTAGCCTCATTTGCATAGGTACAGAATGTTTACATATACTTTAGTTGTCATAAAATAATTTGAATTGAGCATCAGGGTTGTACTTCTCTGTGATGGGCTGTACAAGCACAGCAAGGTAAACATTTGTTGAAAACTAACTGCTGCATTTGTGCCAGGCACTCAGATGAATGCAGCTTTTCTGCTGTATATTCCTGTCTCAGGTGTCCTTCGGTTTTGCAGGTCACAGAATAAAGAGGTCTGATCCTCACAATGTCCGTAACACCAGTACTTTCAGAACACTACAAGATTACCTCTGAAATATGGCGCTTTGGGAATACGCCAGCTGTAAAAATTACATTTTATGCTTTGTTTCTAAAAGCAGTCTGAGGTGTTGTAGTTCAAAGCCTCTGGAAGCAGCACTGACGGAGGGGAGAAAAGAATCTTCTGTAGGGAATTTTCATGACTTGAGGGAAATAGACTCTATCAAAGGGAGTTCTCTTCCTTAAAAGCCTTTTGATAATCTCAGTGCCATTATTTGGCAAGTAAATTAACTTTGACGTTTAAAAAGTTGTTCGGGGTATAAAATGGGACTCAGAAGTACTAACTCCCTGTAGTAGTGCTGGGTTCCTCTCATGTACAGGTATGTTTGTTTCTTCTTAGTTGTATGTAAAACTAGAAACCAGCAGAAGGGGTTAGTGTATATTTAACATGAAATCCATATTTAGACTTTTGAGGTGACTATTTCATATAGCTATTATTTGATTTTTCAGGTTATTTACATCTGCTGAAGAAACATTTTCACATTGTAAGTCTGAACATCAATTTAATATTGATAACATGGTCCATAAACATGGTGAGTATGTTTTAGAATAAAGACAATTTTTGTTGTGAAATTTATGTTCAAACTCTGTATTCTTCCAGAACTTTCCTTTCCTCTGCAAGTTCAGTATAGTGAAAAATATAGGAGCAGCCTGTCTAATGAAGTTTTTTTTGAAAGTGGCCTTTGAAAAAAGACTATAAGTCATTCTTCTAGATGAGATTCACTGTATTTAAAGTTATATTGACTTCACAACCAAAAAGGAAAAAACAACATTGGCATGTGATTGCATTTTTATTTTATTAGAATTAGGGAGAGCAAGGACAGAGGTGGAATGTGGAAAAAGAGGCAGTCATTATGAAAAAGGACAGCTTACCAGGTCAAAGCATAACATGAACTTCAGGGCATACAAAGTTGAGTTTGGTAAGAGTATAGAAAAAGAAGTGATTAGGTTAAGGTGGTGAGCGAAATATTTGGATGATGATTCTTTTGAAATTTGCATTTACACATACTTCCTTTTTTTGTTGTTAATTTTTATTTTTGAGAGAGACAGAGCATGAGCATGAGCATGAGCAGGGGGAGGGGCAGAGAGAGAAGGAGACACAGAATCTGAAACAGGCTCCAGGCTCTGAGCTATCAGCACAGAGCTCAACGCGGGGCTTGAACCCACAAACTAGAAGATCATGACCTGAGCCGAAGTCAGATGCTTAACCGACTGAGCCATCCAGGCACCCCTTATAATTAAAGTCTACTTCTTTAAATGGATGCAGAAGAGCTACACTATTCCACTAAAATTAAATACAGAATTGTTTTTTTAGTCCTTATATTTACTATCAACTAGAAAAGACATTAAACGTGATACATTTATAAATCATAAATTCAACTGCACCTGCATTTGTAAGACATAAATGACTTATTCATTTTTTTATGTGCCATTTTATAATGTTTATTTATTTGAGAGAGTAAGAGAGCGTGTGCCACGAGTAGGGGAGGGACAGAGAGTGAGGGAGAGAGAATCCCAAGCAGGCTCTGTGCCATCAGGGCATGCCTTTAGTGCATTTTTAAACTGAATTGGAATCATACTTTAAATATAATTTTGAGGTTTGCCTGGGTGGCTCATTTGGTTAAGCGTCTGACTTCACCTCAAGTTCATGAGCTTGAGCCCCAAACTGGACTCTGCGCTGAGAGCTCAGACCTTGGAACCTTCTTTAGGTTCTGTGTCTCCCTCTCTCTCTCTGCTCCTCTCCTGTTTGTGTGCTTGCTTTCTCTCTCAAAAATAAATAAATTTTTAAAATTAATTTTGTAATTTTTTTTCATTTAATAGAGGTTTTTGAATGCCATTATCCATATAAAACCTTTTAAACGCTGTTATATTTCTCATAACAACATTATTCATGACAAATAATACCCAGTTGGTTGGATATTCTATTGCTTTTCCTTTTTTCAAATCCTGCTTCATTTCTGGAAAGAAGAGAACCAGAGAACAAGGCTCATTGTTTTTTAACTTACATCATTTAACTTAACGTAAAAGCTATTTCACTTTGTATACTCTATATCTTGAAGGAGCCTCCAGGCTCTGAGCTAGCTGTCAGCACAGAACCCAACGCGGGGCTCAAACCCATCAATTGTGAGATCATGACCTGAGCCGAAGTTGGAGACTTAACCGACTGAGCCACCCAGGCGCCCCTGTATACTCCATATCTTTACAAAATTATAATTTGGTAGGCACCTAAAAATAGAGGCTTTAAAACTTCTGGCTCTATTATCAGCTGTCAAATACTTGTTAAAATCTACAACCAAATTTTTCTGATTTGTGTTGTTCTTACAAATGAGGATTTGAATTCTAAAAACTAATTTCCTACTTTTTAGAAATGCAAGAACAACATTAAAAATGTCATCCGTGTGACTGATTCTTAAATATTCAGAAGTATTAAAGTTACTCTTTCTAGATCTTAAGAAATTCAAAACATTGTAAGTTGTATTTTAGAGGACTGAAATATTTTATTATCTAACCTCTATAGAACAGATCAGTTTAGCAAAACTCTTACATTAAAATAGGTGAATTATTTTTCTTTTCTTTTTAGGACTGGAATTTTATGGATACATTAAACTAATAAATTTTATTAGACTTAAGGTAAGTTGGTAGCTTAATTTATAATTTTGGAGACTGAAGAAATACCATGGGGACCAATGATGCACTGATTTTAGAAAAATACAAAGAACTGCTAAATGAAGAACTGGTTTAGATTTTAGCATATTGGGGGAATCATGGACATTAGGAACTAGTATAACGTGGAGCACCAAGTAAATGAATATACACCATGCTTCATAAGGTGTCATTTTTAACTATTTCTAGGAGGTGAATCGATGTTACGTGAAAAAGTAATACAGTGTCCAATAATGGGAAATATTGATAGACAGTATTTCTCTAAAATCAGAAAGAATTTGTAGTGTGATTTCAAGTATTGTGATTGTCTTTTCTGTTTTTCAAATACTTTGTCCTTTTTTCTATTCAAATGAATGTTTATGTTGCCACTTCCTCCAAATCCAAACAACATTGAATCCAATATTGAAGCCATGCTGCATATTAATGTAAGCAGTCATCCAGTCAAGTTAATGAAATGACAGGTGAACAGAGACTCCTTAGAGGTTTTATGTAACGTAGACATGGTTCCTTTTTTAATTTAATTTTCCTAGTTTTTACTAGGGGGCTTTTGTGATTATATACAGTGAAAAAACATGCAATTAATTTTACATCCAGAATCCTACAGTTGAGTATATGAATTCCATATACAATCCAGTGCCTTGGGAGAAGGAAGAGTATTTGAAGCCAGTATTAGAAGATGACCTATTACTTCAATTTGGTAAGATGAACTCACAGTATCTATTTAACGTAGGGTCATTTGTAATAGCAAAATGGTGGTTAAAAGTGTTCTAGGAAAATATACCACCTCCTTAATTCTCTAAAGACTAGTTGGTTTCAGTGGGAAGGTTAAATTTAAGAACTGCCAGTCACACTGATCATTACCTGAGAGTAATTTAGAAATATGAGCTTGTTTAAATATTGTATACACGATGTTCTGAAACATAGGGGGACTTGAGAGAATAATTTTTAGTTGTAGGCTACTTTTTAGTCTGCTGCCATTGACTAAAATTTTAATTTAGTTCACTAAAATGAATTATACTTTATTTTAAATTAACCATAATTTTAAAATCTACTGATTCAAAATAATTTTAAAGTAGATTTAATAATATCTGCTGCTTTTGTCTGACATATTTAAGTCTGATAATTGACTTTTCGTAAGATATCCAGTTTCCTGAGATTTTGTTTGGAGGCAGAACAGATGCCGCTCCAATTTCCATGAGCTTACCTACATACACCACCTCTGCGGCCTTCCTCAGGGCAGAGCCACTCTCATCTCCTGACTGGAGCTTTCTTACTTAGTTACTTGCTCTGTGCTTGGGCCATTCCTTATTGAACATGGATCTTATGAAAAGTCTGTCGGCTTCTTACAGATACTTTAATGTTCTTACTTAACCAGGGTTAATGATTTCTGTTATTTCCCCTTATTTGTATTTTCTTCTTTGTTTCTTGTGTCAGTAAGGTAAGGTAGGGGGTTTGCTCTTTTCAGACCAGTAAGTCCATTTTAAACAGACATATACCTTCACATATAGTAGTTTGACAATGTGTAATTGAGCAGTTCTCTGATTAGTGAGAACTGTGGGCAACTACTCATTTCCTTGAGTAGTACCACCGTTAGGTTGTGTGGTGGTGCAGTTTGGCAGTGAGGACCTTAATGTAGGAGTCAGGAACTATGTGACCCTGGAGAGAGCTTTCTGTTATTCAGTCGTCATCCAAAAATGAAGAACCCAGGCCAGATTTCTAATATTCTTTCTAGCTCTAAAATTTGGTGAGTCCCAGATTGATTCCTTCCTGTTTTTACAAATTCTCTTTAATCTCCTTCCTCCCCAGAGTGGCCAAAGTGATGTCTTTGATAAATGACAAAGTGCCCACTAAGTGCTCCTCATGATTTCCTAAACTCAAAATCATTCATGGATCTCTCACAGGATGAAAGTAGTATGTTAAATGCTTTAAAAACATGAATAAGTGAATCCTTCCCATTGGGAGCCCACAATCTTATAATAGTGAAAGTGTTTTGTTTTTAAATGTCTGGCATTTATTGTAATATAGATCAAATATTATAAGGTCAAATGTGGGAAGTTTCATGAGAAGTAGAAAAGGTAGTATAGTTCAGAAGAGGAAGAGATTATTCAGACCAACAAATATTGAGTGTTGTTTACTGGTCACTGTGGGTTTAGATCAGTATTGAATCTAACTCTCCAATTGTACATAATTTCTTTCAGCCTTAATTTGTAAAAAGGTGATAATGATACCTACCATATAAAATTGTTGCAAAGATGATGCGTATTAGCACAGTATCTGTCAGAGGGCAAATGGTTAATAAAGGAGAATTAATGTTATTAGTAAATAAATTCGGCCTAAAGGAGTTTGGATGAAGTCATGACTGCGATCTGGAACACTTAAAGAGACCTAGTTAAAAAAGGAGAACTTGAACCAGGTATGCCCTTGAGTGCACTGCCTGTGTTCTCGGTCTGTGCTGCTAGCCATTGGTGGAGAGGGATGGAAGAGAAGGTTGTCACTCCCTGGGCTCCAAGCTTGATTACTGACCATTGTACCTCCACTGCCTTTCAGTAAATATTTATTGAGCATCTGTTAAGTGTTAGGCTTTGAGGATGTATAAGATGCTAAATTAATAAAGATGATTAAGGAAATAAGCAATGAAGGTATGGGGGGGGAGGTAACTTTACAAGGGAGAAACCTGGCAAACACTACCACAGCCAGGTAATCTTACATCAGTGATCCACCATGTTGATGGTGTGAGCTCTTTATATGATGTCATGAGAATGGTACTTTCCCTCTAGCCTTCCTCCCAAAACTGTTAACTTCAGTCTAACCATGGAAAACCATCAGACACTCAAAGTAAGGGTCATCGTACAAACTTCCTGACCAGTACCCCTCAAAACTGTTAAGGTTGTCAAAAACAAGGAACGTCTGAGAGACTGTTATTGCCAATGAGAGGCTTAAGGAGACATGACAACTGAATAGATTAAAGTGTCCTGGATAGGATCTTGGAACAGAAAGGGGACATGAGGGAAAAACTAATGAAATATGAGTAAATAAAATGAGTTCTTGTTTTAAGTGCTGTGTAATATTTGAAACATTCCACAACATTCCACAAAGGGTTAATACTCTTTTACATAAAGAAATTGTAAACATTGAGGGACAAAGGATCAAACACTTGATAGAACATGAGTAGATAGTTCACTCAAAAAGGTTCAAAAATTGCCCAACGGTGAGGTACCATTTCTCCCCTATCAGACAGGTAAATATTTTTAAAGTATGACAGCATGTTCTGTTGCCAGGGTTGTGGAGATGCAGGCACTGTCATATATTGCTAGTAGAATGCACATTTGTCGACAACCTCACCAAACTGTATATGCACTTACTTTTTAATACAACAGTTTATCTGATAATCTGCCTCAAGTTCTCCAACTTGAAAAAATATAGACACAAGATAATTCAGTATAACATTATAGTTTCCAAATATTGACAACAACCCAAATGCCCATACACAGGAGAGTAATAGAGTAAGCTTTGTTGTGTCCATGCTGTGGAGTAGTATACATCTATTAAAAAACACGGAGATCTCTGACCTGGTAGAGTGACAAAGCTCAGAGGAGTACCTATGGTATGATACTCTGTTCATGTAAGAAAGGGATTTGAGAAAATGCATGTATCTGCTCATTTGTCAAAATTAATACAGGAAGGATAAACTAGAAACTAAAGAGAGTAGTTACTTATGGCGTTTAGTGGGACAGGGATGGGAAGAAATACACAATGGGGTTGAAGTTACATGGATAATGAGGGAGTGACACTTCTCTGAGGGTACCTTTCTGTTTAGCTCTGACTCTTAGAACTGTGGTAGTATTTCTCATAGCCTTTGTGTAATAAAAAAAACAACAAAGCATCCGGGATGTGTGTGTGTGAAGGCACAAATGGAACACAAACACTAACAAATGAACTTAACTATATTACAGAGGAATAATGCAGTAGAGAAGTGGGTAGGGAAGGAAAGAACTTTGTGAGTAACTGAAACCTTGACTGGATATTGTGCCGAGGCTGTAGGTAAAAAGAAGTACATAAATGCTGCAATCTAGTAAGTAAAGGTGTTTCCAGCAGAATATGGATTAGCAATTCTGGCACTACTTTCTGTATGTAGCAGCATGGACAAGTAAGTAAATATATTATGGATAATAAGAGCTAGGTTTCTCATTGTTAGAAAAGAAGGTTCAAAGAAGGAAATAGGGAAGGTTAAAATGAGTCCTGTGGTGATTAGAATCAGAAGTATCGGTATAAGTATAAATTCTACAGTTTTTAATATCTGTTCAGAATACAGATGTGTGTACATGTGCAGGTTAGTATAGACACATATACTTCGTAGCTCTGTTGAAAGAGCCTAGAAAAACCCCGATAGCAATGAGCACACTTATTGCTGAGATTTTAACAACGTTATCCAGAAAAGGAACGAAGGCTTTTTTGAGAAGTGATTCCTTGGATGGGGCAGGATGATACGAGGTGAGTCTGGAAGAGCTTGTGCCACAAATTAAGGACATACTTGAAAAGAAAAGGTTGGGGAGGAGGGGACTTGCCAAAAGAATACAGGAGCCAACCTGAAGGAATCCTCATGGCCAAAGCGGGAGGAGTTTGAGCAACACAGGAAGTGATACTATTGGGTTTTAATCCATAGGATAGAAAATATCCATGAATCCATAATGATTTAGGCAACCAAATAAACAAATGGAGAAGGAAAGCTTGATCTTAGAGTAAAACTTTCATTAATGTAGAAGGGAAGAGAGAAATAGAAAATCACCATTAGGCAAACACCACAGTAATAACTGGCAGAAAAGATCACCAGTGGATGCTGAGATTAGTGGGCAGAAATTTAAGGTGAAACAGGTTGAGAGTATCTCCATCAAGAAATTTAAGTACGAAGGAGATGTTAACTTTTCCAGTAGACACTACCACAACCAAGTGATCAAGGTTAACATCATCATTAATAAGTTCTATTGACACCAAGAAACCCCTTGGTAAAATGCACTCAGAACACATTTTTCTGTTCTTGCCAAAACTGTATAACTTTATTCCAGTAATGAAAAAACATCAGGGGGCGCCTGGGTGGCTTAGTCAGTTAAGTGTCCGACTTTCGCTTGGGTCATGATCTTGCGGGTCGTGGGTTCGAGCCCCACATCGGGCTCTGTGCTGACTGACAGCTCAGAGCCTGGAGCCTGTTTCAGAGTCTGTGACTCCCTCTCTCTCTGACCCTCCCCTGCTCACGCTGTCTCTCTCTCTCTCCTAGAAATAAATAAAACATTTAAAAAAATTTAAAAAAAAAATCAGAAAAACCTAGGTTGATGGACAGACTACAAAATTAGTGATCAGTACTCCACGGAAGTGTGATAGAGTTCTTGGGTGCAATATTCTAAAAATAATTAGTTCAAGGTACTGAATATTTTAGTTCTGGTCTTTTACATGTTTTTGGATTTTTCTAATTCATCAGTTGTTGAGAGAAGGTGTATTTACATTTCTGTGATTGAAGAATTGTCTGTTTTTGCCTTTTAATTCTGTCAGCTTTTGCTTTTGTGAGGTTTATACTCATTTATAATTGTTACATCTTCTTGATAAATTGACCATCCTTTGTGGTAGTTCTCAGCTGCCAAAATGAAGTATCCAGGTGATTTGAACCTCCTAAGACAGAATGTAGATGTGGAAATTCATCTTCCCGAATATGGTTTAAGGCTTTGAATTAGACTGTTTTGATAAATCATAGTTATGGATCTTAACGTTTACTGAGTCTGTCCTCCTTTTCAACATTTAACCTTTAGTATATGGTTATCTACATATTATTAGTGTTGAAAGTTTTTACTTTGTCTTTTATTGCAGCAAAAAGCAAAATAGAGAAACAACAAAACCAAGAAATCAATTCTTTTAATCAGTTCTAATCTGTAACTTACACTAACAAGTTGGCTGGCAAACAGTTTGAAAAAAGGTTTTTTTTGTTTTTTTAATGTTTATTTTTGAGAAAGAGACAAATGCACAGAGAATACAGTGGGGGAGGGGCAGAGAGAGAGACGGAGACCCAGAATCCAAAGCAGGCTCGAGGCTCTGAGCTGTCAGCACAGAGCCCAGTGTGGGGCTCAAACCCACGAACTGTGAAATCATGACCTGAGCCAAAGTTGGGCGCTTAACCCACTGAGCCACCCAGGTGCCACTTGAAGAAATTTGAAAATGAAATATACAGAGTTGTAGTATGAAGTAGAAAATATGGTGTTGTCCCTAAATAGTTTGGACATATTTTGTTGCTCTCATTAATTTTTGATGAATTAAATAGTGAATGAATCTATAGTGGTTTTTTTTCTGCCAGACTGATAGGAGTTTAGTGGTGTACTGCTGGACTGCTTTTATAAGAAGTTCCACTTAGGCTCTAGTCTCTAAGTTATAATATTCTCATGTACTTGTTTCTTCTTTTTTTTAATCTTTATTTTTTGAGAGAGAGAGAGAGACAGAGAATCCAGTCAGGCTCCACGCTTAGCATGGAGCCCAATGCGGGGTTCAGTCTTACAACTATGAGATCATAACCTGAGCTGAAATCAAGAGTCGGATGCTTAACTCACTGAGCCACCCAGGCACCCCTCTCATGTGTTTGTTAAGCTTAGTTATTTTGTCCCAACTCTAAAGAAGTGTCACAACTAACAACTGGTGATAAGTAAAAAAAAAAAAAAAAAGCCATGTTTCACCCAGTGCTGTACTGAAGAGAAAAAGTATCTTCATTGCTTTTATTACTTTACGTTGATCTGAAATTTAATTGGACTGGAAAATAGACCCTGGGCTTTTATAACTCTCACTAGCTTTGTGTATTAATCTCTTTTTGTGGAGTTATTAGTTCTACAGTGGAAGTTAATGATTATACATAGTGAAATTAAATTTAAACCAAGAATTTTTAATAATATTAGGAATCAGGATATTCAATAATATCAGCAATCCCTCAGTATATAGATTACACTACCCATTAGGATGAAAAACTTAACTGAGTATATAGAACTCTTTATGTACACACTGTCCTTAATGAATGTGTGAATCTAATACCTGTTATTTTATAGATAAAGACTCAGAGTCTGAGAAAGAACCATGTGTAGTGGCAAGAACATGAGCTAGGAGGGCAGGCATGTGTTTGAATCATAGTTTTTAAATTAAACATTCAAATGACTTTGAGCTAGTCACTTAATTACTCTGTAATTTGTTTTTCCCATGCTCTAAAATAGAGATATTTATATCTTAGGTTTGTTTTGAGGATGAAACAAAATGTAATGTGTGTACTTGAAAGAAATCTGGTGATAAGTACATATTAGGGCTTTTTCCTTCCATCTTTTTGTTTCTTCTTGGGTTTGGTTCAGTATAGTTAACACTTTTGTGTGTGGTTAACTTAACTACCTAATGAAAAACTGTAACAGCATGTTCTTTACATTTAAATGGAAACAGTTTGGATATTAAATATTTAGTTAGAAGTACTTTGACAAGTTTTTCTCATCTGGCTGCTTAATAGGCACTCAGAATATATTTATTGCTAACATGTTTGTATTTGCTTCGTTGTTAGAAGATGGCTTAATAATAACGTCCACTCATTTCTTTAGATGTGGAAGATCTTTATGAACCTGTGTCAGTCCCATTCTCGTACCCCAATGGACTCAGTGAAAATACATCTGTGGTTGAAAAATTGAAACATATGGAAGCCAGAGCACTGTCTGCTGAAGCTGCACTAGCTAGAGCACGTGAGGATCTGCAAAGAATGAAGTAATTTATCAGTCTTACAGAAAATTTGTTATTTAGATCCCGAAAGTAATTCAACTTATAATAAAGTGGAATATGGTAAAACATTTTGCGTATTGGAAAGCACAATGTAGGTATCTAACTTTAAATTTATTTTAAATTAATTTTAATTAATGATATGCAACATTTTTATATGTTATAGTTGATCAATGTAAAATTCTGTGGTTTTTACCTGTTCTCACATACTTCTTTATAATTACTTTTGTACTAATGGTAATTTTTCTGGGAGTGTTATTCTCTTGAGTACTTTTGTTCTTTGAATTACTCTGTATCTAATAGGTTTCTCCATTTTACTTTTTCTCTCCTAGGCTTTCACAGGGAAGTGATTAATATTTTTGAAGCTTGGGGAAAATACAGTGTTGAAATTTTTGTTTTTGAAGAATCAAAGTATAATTATGTAGTATTTAGTTAGAAAACCACTGGGCTCCTGGGTTGGCTCAAGTCATGATCTCACGGTTCGTGAGTTTGAGCCCCGCATCAGACTCTGTGCTGATAGCTCGGAGCCTGGAGCCTGCTTTGGATTCTGTGTGTCCCTGTCTCTCTACCTCTCCCCTACTTATGCTCTGTCTCTCTCAAAAATAAACAAACATTAAAAAAAAATTTAAAAATTTAAAAAAGAAAGAAAACCAGATACATGGAATTATTTTCTTCAGTGAGTAAATTAGCTTTCTGTTGGCAGTACTTCTCAGAATTTAATGTGCATAATGAATCACCGGGGAATTGTTTAAACTGTGGATTCTGGTTCAGAGGTCTGAAACAGGGCCTGAGATTCTGCATTTCTTCCTAGTGTTAGATATTGTATTTGTAAGTTGGTTGCCATTCCCTCAGTACCCATTTGATGGTTTGCCAGGATGTTCAACAGGGAGGATAGTACGACTGATTGTGGTTCTCTTTCCCTGTTTTTGAGATTTCATGCTGGATAATCTAGTAACAACAACAACTCTCCTATCTGCCTCTGCATTTCTCCCCCATTGTATACATTATAAATTATTTTTTTTATGTTTATATTTGAAAGAGAGAGTGCATGCATACGCACTCTCGTGAGCAGGGGAGGGGCAGAGAGAGAGGGAGACAGAGAATTTAAAGCAAGCTTCGTGCTGTCAGTGCAGAGAGCTCGATGTGGGGGCTCAGACTCGGGAACCATCAGATTATAACCTGAGCAGAAATCAAGAATCAGATGCTCAACCAACTGGGCTACCCAGGTGCCCCATTATCGATTCTTAATGTGTTGTGTTCAGAGAGAGAACGGAGTTTTAGAGCTGGAGTGCATGGTGATGGTGTATGTACATAATTCTCAATTTGGGTCAACTTTTTGCTCCTATAACCTTTCCATGACATAATATGGTTTTAAAGAATATTAATAGTGTTGAAATAAACCACATTGATTCAGCTGCTAAAAATAAGATTTTAGAACCATAGAAATAGTAAAGTTTAATAAAGACAATGTGCTTTTGTTCAGTTGAAAGATACAAAGAGCTCTAAGCTACAGTTGGCAGTGTTTCTGAGGTTTGCGGAAGGAATGTTTACAACCCAGTTTGCATACACCATTGCTTAAGATCCAGCAGGGGGAGCTCTCACTTGCTTAAGATAGATTGTGAGTTAGAAGGCTCATCACACCACATACCCCACTCCCTCCCCATTCCTCTCCCTCAACCTCTAGCCTTTCCTTTTTTCACGGTCCAATAAACCTGTCTCAAGGGTCTATTTCAAATTGATTACAGACAATTTGCTCAGGATTTTGTGATGAATGCAGATGTCAGAACCTGCTCGTCATCTACTACTGCCATTGCAGACCTCCAGGAAGATGAGGATGGTGTTTATTTCAGCTCATACGGGCATTATGGGATACATGAAGAAATGCTAAAGGTTAGAAAACAGCACAAATGTACCAAGTCCATCCTAAAGGAAAAATAGAATAAAACAGGTTCTTAATATATATGCTGTAAGAGAACTAGTCGTTTTTTGTTTTGTTTTTTTTAGAACTGCTTTTTAAATCTCTTTGGTGCTTAATAGGACATCTTGGGTTGAAAAGGCTACAGGAGCATCACAGTCACTATAAATTCTATTGAAGATTAGTATTATATCATTATTTACTCTATTAGTAAATCTTTTGCTTGAAATAGAACATTGGAAAAAACAACTGCTGCAGATTTTCGTCTTCTTAGGAGCAACTGTTAAATAGGAACAATTAATTTCAGTGTGATATAGCAGTATTGACCTCAGTTTGAGAAAATAATTCTTTGGTACAAAGTTTATAAATAATTCTCACAATTGTCACGGCGTAACTTTTTTACATTTGAAATCAATTTCCTAAGTTGGTCAAATCAAGTTTTTAAATTTGGTTGGTTTTGATTTTTATAATGATAACATCCATATAAAATATAAGTAGATTTCTGGCTATACTTGGTAATTATATATTTTATCATGTATTATAGATTGTAAAATAGTAAGATGTAAAAAATATCTATAGTTAAACAACTGTTGGAATGTAAAAAATTGATTGAAAATGTTAGAAGTTTATTTCTGTGCATTTTTTGGAGGCCACTACTTTTTCTTAAAACCAACCAGCAAAAAATTCATTCCTAAATCCTTCCTTACAAGAATGTTTTGTTTTATGGAAGCCCAAAGACCATGTTCCCTGACACATATGCATTTAAAATAACCAGGAATATTTAATAACATGTATGTATTTTGTGGAGTCAGATTTGCAAGATCACAGAGGGGAGGTCTGCTGATTAATAGTAATAATAATTACTTGGGTCTTTTAAAGCAGTGTCATGTCATTTCTTTCCCAGTGACATGTCACAGTTGGTTGTACTTTCTGTTGCCACTTGAGTAATGGCATAGCATTACAAATAATAGTTATCTTATAAATGATGAATTATTTTAAGTCCAGAGTGAGTTTGTTTGAAAGAAATTGATTTGCTCTGTTTTCTTTGTTAAAATTAATTTTATTGCATCTAGAATTTTTCTTTTTAAGTTCACTTTAGCCCATCTTTGTCATTTTAAATCGCCCCCATCAATTTAAATGCCATGAACCTTTTAATGGCTTTGGTATGGAAATTGCATTGAGTTTTTCTGACGGATAAGGTTACTGAGACTCCAGGTTGGTAGTATACAAAAGTGTCTTAGGTGCAGTCATCAGGGAAATCCAGTTTGTCTGTCTTGGACATTTGTAGCAGTATATCCATAACTAGAGGATCTTCACAGCTGATCATATATTGATAAGTCCTTTTGACATACCTGTGGATTTAAGAAGTTCCACCTTGAAGTTTCTACTGCTACTCTTTTCATTTTAGAGAATCATTTAAGAATCCCTATTGGGGCGCCTGGGTGGCTTAGTTGGTTGAGCGTCTGACTTTCGCTTAGGTCATGATCTCGCGGTTTGTGGGTTCGAGCCCCGCGTCGGGCTCTGTGCTGACTGCCAGCTCAGAGCCTGGAGCCTGTTTCAGTCTGTGACTCCCTCTGTCTCTGACCCTCCCCTGCTCACGCTGTCTCTCTCTCTCTCTTCTAGAAATAAATAAAAATATTAAAAAAAAAAAAGAATCCCTATTAATACAGTTTTCCATGCCTCACTTCCTGTTAGCTGTTACACAACGTAATTACCTCTCCTTGGTGATGACTTGATTAAGTGTTCATTGGAAATATGTATTTATTCCATGCAAAGAAAACTATTTATATTTTGCTAAGTTATGTGATGTGGATGAGTAGGAAATGTCCTGTATATCAAGTAATATTTCGTTTCTTATCAAAACTATTTTTAGCACACATAATCTATTTAAGGTTATGCTACCACCAGCATCTCACTTGCTCTTTATAAATAACTTAAAATTGAGAAACATGTATAGGGCTTCTATTTATGCTTAGAATTGGCCTTGCTTTTATAGGAAAAGTATTTAGATTTTTGGTTGCTTAGTCTCAGATAGTTCAGTGACACTATTTTGGCATTGTTGTGATTATAATTACAAATATAGGTGCTTTGTGATCTTATTTTCCGGAGTTCCGATGAAGATAATGTTTTTGAATTCCAGAGAGACAGTCAATGGAGGGATGGATTACGTGAGCTTTCAAAATCCTTCGCTACTTTATCTTTCAGAAGAAGAGTCATTGTTGACTAATGTTGTAAATCTGAGATGCATCACTCTCTTTTTTCCTAAGAAAAACATTCTTCATCCTGATGGACATTTATCACAGATCATAGTACCATTAAATAACTTTGCTTTACTGGACTTGTGCTGCCCCTCCGGGCTCCATCCACCTGTCCATTTGAAACACACTGCTGTTGGGGCACCTGGGTGGCTCAGTCGGTTAAGCTTCCGACTTCGGCTCAGGTCATGATCTCGCAGTTCATGGGTTCGAGCCCTACGTCAGGCTCTGGAGCCTGTTTCGGATTCTGTGTCTCCCTCTCTCTCTGACCCTCCCCTGCTCACGCTGTCTCTCTCTCTCTCTCTCTTTCTTTCTCTCTCAGAAATAAATAGAACATTAAAAAATTTAAAAAAAAAACACTGCTGTTCATATGTACATAAATTTTATAGTATATAACTCTTCTGTAGTCTCATTCTTAATATTTTTTTTTATATTTGTATGAATGATTCCGTGGGACTTTACTAGTCTTTAAAAGATTGTTTTGCTTCTTAGTAATTTTATTTTTCTATTGTGTTCCTTGGTTTTAATAGGTTGGTGCAAAAGGTAATTTTGTAAATTTCTATTTACGTTATTCTGTATTGAAGTGTCAGTCTTCTGAGAATACATTTTTAGAAGTGGTCATTAGTGCCAGCCTTTTATTTCTTGCATTGTCATGTTGAGTGGATTCTTTCAGTTATGAAATTGAAGGTCTGCCATGTCCAGGGCCCTGTGTTTGGTGTACTGTGGATTTTATCGCAGCAAGGTGAGCATGTGGACCAAAGCACAGGATTCTGTAGGGTGAGCCCGGGACAGAGGGCTGCGGTTGTGGGCAGAGGTGCTCGGATTTAGGGCAGGGGTTGGGGTACTCGTGCTGAAGTTGGAGTAGCGTGAAGCAGCGTGATTGGTGAGAGCTTATGGGCTGATGTGTATGCGGCCAAAAATCCCTGCCTGTAGTAGAAGAAGAGTATAAAAATGACCAAAAAATATATGGAGTGGTATATTTTTTTTAAAAAAGACTTTGCATTATTTGACATGTGTGAATTTATTTAAACATTAGACTCTCTTGGTAATTCTTAAATTAACCTCAGGGAAAGGTTTAAGAAACCTGATTTAAACATTTTTTTGTAAAGCAATTAGAATTCCAACAGAAAACACAGAATTCATTCTGCACCTCCCCATTTTTATATCCTGTGATTAAGTAAAAACAACATGGCTTTTAATCTCAGAACTTCTTTATATTTTTCTAATAAGTTTGCCAGTATTGGCCTACAAATGTTTTTTTAAAGTATATGTATTTTGATATTTTGATATTGTAGCATTTGTATCAAAATTTTGATATTGTAGCATTTGGTGTAACATTTCTTTTTACCTAGTGTGAAAACCCAAATTGGAATTCCTAATCTCTTTTTATTGTGCTCATTTTATTTACTTGGCAGCAGAGCCCCTTACTGCTTAATTTGCTGTCTGTGTAAGTCTCAGTTGAAGTAATTTAAAAGGGAATGGGCTCTTTTCAGGAGTTAAACGAAATGTTAGTGTTTGATGCCTGCCTTAGGTACAGGTCATGTGAGACCCCAGAGTGTAGAAGTCTCATAAATGTGGGCTGCGGGGCTCAAATGATTTATCTTTAGGATTCTAGGCTTTTAAGCATCATTTCCTACAACAGACATTTCTATAAACAAAACAAGATTATAAATCAGATAGGCGCTGATCGGTGACTCTCTTAGAAAAACCATACTCCGTGTAAATTCGTTTTTTATATGTAACTGTAACTTTTGCACTTATCTGGATATTTTGCTCCCATATTTTCATATAGCATTTTAACATTTAACATAGTAGTCTCCCTCTGCTACAAGGAGTCAGCCTCTATTTAAAGGAGCAAGACATTGTGTTCATCTTCTATTCACTTTAATTATTAGTTCATGTTTTATAATGACAGTGCATGTCAAGACAAAAAATGGGTACATCTTTTAAGAACTTAGATTCTATTTGACTTTTAGTGATTCTCTGAAACATGTTCTTTGTGTGTTGTTGGTATTTCTATTTTTTATTGTTTTCTTTTAGGACAAAAAGATTAAGCTTGGCTTTCCAAGCAAATAATAGCCATGAAAATTAGCAATTTGTGATAAAATAACAAATATCTTCCTAAGATTTTTTATATTTTCAGTCTATCCTGTAAACAGAATGTTTTTTTCTCTCCGCTCTAGGACAAAGTGCGAACAGAAAGTTACCGAGATTTTATATACCAAAATCCACATATCTTCAAAGACAAGGTGAGTAGCACAGGCTACAGAATTGGACATTTCATGTGGATCTTGGGTAGTAGAAGTCCTCCCTCGGGCCATCATTGTGTTAGCAGTTGATGTAGTGCAGTCTGGCTTTATGTCATGGAAGACTTTTACGGTGCTGCTCTGCAGTGCAGAGTACTGACTGCAGACATGCTCGCTGGTGCTGTCATTCAGTACACTGATTTTTTAAATTGGAATTCGTTAATTACAGTGACATGGCTTAGTGAAACTTTGCTTATCCAGATTATGTTGCTTAAACCATATTTTTGATTTACTGTGATTCCTGTGAATTTCATGTATCAGATAAGCCCCATACCAAAGCATACTTTTAATGATTATTGTAGTTTGTGTTAATTAGTTAAAAATTGATAATTTTAGGAAGTTATTAGTAGTAAGTAGGGTCAAATATTGTAAGGTAGAACTTGTTTTAGGTGCTTTCTTTTAAGATCTCATTTACTCCTTTATGAGACAGTTTATATCTTACAGTTAGTACTGTTTCAGATTATTTCAAAGATGAAATTTCACTGTGTGTGTGTGTGTGTGTGTGTGTCTGTTTGAAATTTGTGTCATTTGTTTTTCCTCCCTTGTGAATTGTATTTATTTTTTTCTTCTTTACTTCCTCCTTCCTTCCCTTTCTACTATGGCATGTTTACCTAAAAGTTCAGTTTTACTGTCTGTTCTTCCTTATTGGAAATTAGTCCACTAATTTAGTCAAATATCATCTCTACCACATATATACCTTTGGGAATTTTCCTGACTTTTTCCAAATCAAGAACATGTATATTGTTAACATACCAGCTTTTTATAATTCCCCTTTCACCTTTATTTTAAAAGGTACTTCTTCAAGCTATTTCATAAGCTTCACATGACATTGCAGCAATAGCTAACAATTTTTATATTTTGAAAAATTTCTTTTCTTGATTCTTATGTTCTTTAGAATATAATACAGGCTAAGTAGAGACTAAGAATTTTTTTTATATAGTTGGCTTTTGTATTTACACTCAAGTTCTGGAACAATTTATCTTATATGTCTAAAAAAACCCTTTGTTTTTAGTGAAGCAAATATATTACTATTAAAAATTTCACTTTATATTTATAGTTAGATTATGTCCAGATTTTTATTTTATCTTTTCATTAATATGTTGTAGAGAAATTAAGCATGTGCTGGTCTGGGCATCATTAGTCCTGCCTGGCTTCTCCAGAACCAGATATATAATAACTTTAGATAAGTAGTGGATCTCTTTAGGTGTCATCTGTAAAATGGAATCATTTTAACCCCTCTGGGTCAAAAATTTTATGATTTTTTTAAATTGCAGAATCATGGTCTTTGATCTGTCTTTTCTTAATGCTTTTTGATATGAATATCATAAGAATTCGTTAAGTAAAATTAAGTTAGAAGTTTCTTTTTCTGTATGCTTCTGAATATTTTGTCTTATGTAAGAATATACTGAAAAGGCACAAATACATTTAAAAAAATTTTTAATGTTTATTTTTGAGAGAGAGAGACAGACAGACAGAGGACGGGGGTGGGGATGGGCAGAGAGAGGGGGAAACTTAGAATGTGAAGCAGGCTCCAGGCTCCAAGCTGTCAGCACAGGGCCTGACACAGGGCTTGAACTCACAGACTGTGAGATCAGTCTGACCTGAGCCAAAATCGGACACTTAATCAACTGAGCCACCCAGGCACCCTGAAAAAGCACTAATATTTATAAGCAGATTCATCATTGAGAAATTAAATAATTCTTTATATTTCAATGTATATGGAATGCATCTTACGAGGTTTATTGACTTATATAGTCACTTTCTGCTTCTAGTTTATTATTCGTAACAGTATTATAGAAATGTTATGTATAGGAGGTGTCTGGGTGGCTCAGTCAGTTATGCGTCTGACTCTTGATCTAGGCTCAGGCCATGATCTCATGGTTTTTGAGTTTGAGCCCCAAGCCCCATGTCAGGTTCTGTGTGGGCAGTGCAGAGTCTGCTTGGTATTCTCTCTCTCTCTCTGCTCCTCCTTTGCTCTCTCATGGTCTCTTTTTCTCTCTCTAAAAATAAATGAAAACTCTTTAATACACAAAAAAAAGAGAAATGTTATGTTTTCAGACAGAATACATGCCTATGGAAAATAATAATATTTCAGTTATTTTGTGTTTTACTTACTGTTCTTACTGAAGACATTAACTCTGCCAAAGTCAGGAAACAGCTTATTAATAAGTTGGGAGCGTTTTTCCTTAGCACTTTGTCTAAAATGCTTTCGTTTAAGTTATGTGTAATTAGTTTTGCTTGGCACTTATAATAGCTTTCGTATTTTTTAAATGATTTGCGATACTTTATTATGCTATGGTTACAGAATTAGAAAATACATTACCATATATTTAAGTAGCGTTTGATAATTTATAGATTTCTTTCAAACATGCTGTCTCCTTATTACTATACAATATACTTGTAACAGGGCAGGGCAAGTATTTATCTCCTTTTGCACATGTAGATATTTGAGGCCAGTAGATTAATTGCACTGAAACAGGCAACTGAAACAAAAACAATTTACTCCTTGTTTAGTGCCCTTAACCATGTGCTGCTACACTTAAACTCCATTATATTAAAAATAGAATGAGTGATTAGGGTAGGATGCATTAATTACATTTTAAGTCACATTATTTTCTATGTATAGGCTGTATGATTTCTGTGTGCCATGACAGAATATAGTCATAAAATTATTTAAATCTAATTCTTTTTAAAAATGTATTAAATCACTTGTTTTCCTAAGTTTTATTACCATTGTTTCTGTTTGCTTTTATTCCCCATCAGGTAGTCAAACTTCATACACTAGCTTCTATGTCGTATTATGTAGTGCATAGTAGAGATTTATTTTTCAAAAAGGTACTAATAGTTAAAAATGTGTTTTTTCCTCTTCTCTTCTTCCTCCTTTCCTGCTTCCTTTCCTTGGTTTCTTTTTTTTTTTTTTAAGTTTATTTATTTTGACAGAAAAAGAGAGAGAGAGTATGTACATGAGCAGGGGAGGGGCAGAGAGAGGGAGAGCAAGAGAAAATCCCAAGCAGGCTCCACACTATCAGTGCAGAGCAGGGTTCCGTCCAGCCAACCCTGAAATCGTGACATACTGAAGCCAAAATCAAGAGTTGGAAGCTCAACTGACTGAGCCACCCAGGCGCCGCCCCTCCTTCATTTCTTTCTCAATATTGTTTCCATTCACAAAGCTCCTGTGGAGGCCATATGGTTTCTCAGATTTAATTTAACTTTGTGTGGCATTTAATCGTGTTATCACCCACTCATAATTAATTTCTATTTGTAGTCCATTGAAGAAATTCACAGTGAGGTGCCTTCTCTATGCTTTTGATTATTATCCACAGTTAAATAGATTCACTTTTTTTTTAGAAGTGAATCAAATTCCTTCATCATTTTATAAAATAATGCTGGTTTATTCTGTTCATTTCTACCTTCCTCTGATTTGTTCTACTTTCTTACCTAATTAGCTAATTTTGAGCTAGATGTAATATATAATTAATATATAATTAAAAAAATATTTTAAATATGTTTCAGAAGCAGATTGACCTTTGCACGCTAGCTTTATAAATTACCAGCTATATAATCTGGGACCTGTTAACCTTCCCTCTCTCAAGCTCTCTCACTTTCCTTATCTGCAAGATGAGAATTAAATAAGACATATATATATATAAATTATATATGTGTGTGTTTGTGTGTGTATGTATGTGTTACAAAAGAACACATACTCTAATTGAAGTATATGACATATATCCTTCTCTACTTAGCATTCTTACTCAGCAACTTTTCTTAGAGATGATTCTTTATCATCTTTCTTTTCATGGCTCATATGTCCAATGTAAGAATGTGTCCATAAATTGTAAGTTGTAAATTTTAATATTAGAAACAATGCATATAAAAATATAAAATATTTAAAATTCTTTAAATATATGTGAGAGTATAGTAATAAGATAAAATCCTAACAGGGGACTTCCTGAGTCAAAAAAGTAATTTATGAGGTGCATAGGTGGTTTAGTCAGTTGAGCATCTGACTCTTGATTTTGACTCAGGTCATGGTCTCATGGCCCTGAGGTTGAGCCCCGTGTCAGGCTCAGTGTGGAGTGGAGCCTGCTTGGGATTTTCTCTCTCTCCCTTTCTCTCTGCCCCTCCCCCACTTGCTGACAGTGCGAGCCTGCTTCAGATTCTCTGTCCCTACACCCACCCCTACCCCTCTATCTCCCTCTCCTGTTCTCTGTCTCCCTCTCTATCACTTCTCAAAACTAAATAAACTTAAAAAAAAGTATATTAGTGAAACCATAAATATACTAGAAGAAAATGTATGAGGATGAAATAGAAAGAAATAGGGGAGAATAGGGGGAAGGTCAGTCTAATTACAATCAAAATTTGGTAGGAAGCCATAAAAGAAATGATTAATGAGTTTTACTATAAGTAAAGAATATCTGCATAGCAAAAATCACTGTCAGCAGAATCAAAATACAGAATTATATGCTGAGAGAAACCTTGCAGGTTATAGAGGTCTTATCTCCTTCACTTACAAAGAACTGTTATTTGATAAGATTTGTTAAGAAAATTTTGATTAGAGGGGCACCTGGGTGGCTTAGTCGGTTAAGCGTCCGACTTTCGCTTAGGTCATGATCTCGCGGTTCGTGGGTTCGAGCCCCGCATTGGGCTCTGTGCTGACTGCCAGCTCAGAGCCTGGAGCCTGTTTCAGAGTCTGTGACTCCCTCTCTCTCTGACCCTCCCCTGCTCATGCTGTCTCTCTCTCCTAGAAATAAATAAAACATTTAGAAAAAAAAAAAAGAAAATTTTGATTAGAAATTTCATAAGAAAAAGACTAACAGCTCTGTGGAAAAATAGAGAAAGAATATAAGTAGATATTTTATGTAAAAAGAACTACAGATGGGTCTACAACGTATGGAATGATGCTAGACCTCATGATAATGGAAATGCATGTTATAACTAGGCTAGTATATCATAATTTTGTACTTGCAAGATTGGCAAAAAGTCAAAAGTTTGATTATATGATCCATAGGCTAGTCTCACCTGTAAGGACATCAGCACTTAACCATTGCTGGTTAGAGTCCCCGTGAGTAGAATTGCCCTATGGAAGGTAACTTGGTTATGTCTGGCACAATTATAAATATGCATATTCTCTCTTGCACAGTATTTTCACTTCTAGGAATATATTCTGTAGGTTGACTCATGTGTGAATGGGGTTAGATAGAAGACTGTATTTACAGTATTAATTGTCATAGTAAAATTTGAAACTACCTAAATGTCTGTCAGTAGAGAACTAAATCGGTAGCTTATGGTATAGTCATAATATTGAGTCCTATATACACCTATGTGAGAGAAAGAAGTTCTGTAAACTGACACAGAAAAATCCTTACATTACATGGTTAAATACGAAAAGCGGTGTGTAGCGAATGCAGTGGCATAATATGCTTCCATTTATGTAAAAAGGGGGAGGAAAAATTTGTTACATAATCTTTACATAAAAATTCTGTTGAAGGATAAATAAGAAATACAGTTTTTGATGTTAAACTATGTGGTTGTATTACCGAGTTGAAGAATAAAGTAATGTTAAAGTTTAATAGATTCTTAATTCTAGTTCTGTTGTTCTTACAGTAGCTTCCCATTACTCAGAATAAAATCCAAAGGCTCTGTGTGACCTGGCCCCTGCTTAACCCTCATCTCACTACCAAGCAACCTTACCTCACCCAGCTCGGCCACACTGGTCTTCTTGCTTTGCCTGGAATCTTGTGCCTTGCTTTTAATACCCTCCATGGGCTTGGAAGACACTCCTCCACATCTCTACGTGGCCTACTCCTTTACTTCAGTCAGTTTCTGCTCACATATATCAGAGATGTGTTCACAGACCTATTTAAAATTCTAAAATTTTAAATCCCCTCTTCCCTGCTCTAACTTCTGTTCTGGTGCTTGAGTTTTCTTTATAACACTACTACCTGATCTTATTTTATATTTGTTTAATTTGTTGTCTGTAGCTCCTTTAAGACAGAGGCTTGGTCTTGTGTGTTACTGTCCCCCATCACTGTGATTGTGCTTGCACTTAGGAATGCTCAGCAAATATTTATAGGAGAATATTGACATACTTTCACATTTTGAGATAAGTCCATTGGATTTTAGGCCATTGATATTGAAAGATTTAAGGCACTGCAGATTTCAGTAATTTCACAGAATACTATACCTCTTGAGTATTTTGCTTAATGTGTTTCCTCAATAATTTGTTTCTGTTTTTTACTTTGAATGGAACAGCTTCCACTGNCCACATCCATCAGTCCTCAGTTTGTTTCTCAGCATTCAAGATTCTCTCATGGTTTGCCTCTCTTCCTCTCCCCCACCATTTTCCCCCTTCTTTTCCCCCATGGTCCTCAGTTAAGTTCCTCCTAATCCTCCTATACGTGCAAACATGTGATATTTGTCCTTCTCTGCCTGACTTATTTCGCTCAGCATAACACCCTCAAGGTCCATCCATGTTGCTACACATGGCCGGATTTCATTGTTTCTCATTGCCATGTGGTATTCCATAATAACCTGCAATTCTTGATTTAGAAATAATGCTTTCTACCTGTCCCCAATATCATCTTAAACTTTGGTTCTTTCTACCTTCATCATTGATCTTGAGTATTATTTTAAAAAACTTATATTCTGAGAAGGCTGAATTCTAGAAGCAATTTGTTTTTGTTATACCATGTATTGTTTAAGTGAGTTGAATATTTAATTTTGGAAATGGAGGGGAGATGGCAATATTCTACATCTAAGATTCCTTTTTGAGCATTTTTTAGTTGTATTGGATCGGGCTCTCCTGCTTAAGTTAATTCTTGCCTCTCAAACTTGAGAAAATTTATTTCTGCTACAGTTTAGAATTACTAAGCCTAAATTAGAGCATGCATACAATGGAAAAATTAAATATAGAGAATACTTCCCTATTAAGTCTGTTGAAATTACTTATTTCCTAAAAGACATCTCTTAATTTACATTGTTGCAGCTGATTGTAGCAGAATGTGGCAAAAAAAAAAAAAAAAAACCCCACAAAAACCTGTAAA
>NW_027529526.1:498035-543439 GCF_008692635.1 Crocuta crocuta | reverse complement strand
AAACCTGTTAAGAATTTAAAACAAGTTGGAGTGCAAACAGCTTGGGGCGCCTGGCAGGCTCAGGTGGTAGAGCATAGGACTCTTGATCTTGGGGTCATAAGTTCAAGCTCTATGCTGAGTGCAGAGCTTATGTGAAAAAAAAAAAAAAGAAAAATTTAGAACAACTCATTGTATTGATATCTTCAGTTTCTTCAAATAGAAAGAAATTATTAGACTTTTAAGTTCTAATTAATTAGAACTTAAAATATTAGATCTTTTCAATAATATCTGTTTTGTTGTTTTTTTTTATTCCAGGTAGTTCTGGATGTTGGCTGTGGAACTGGAATTCTCTCTATGTTTGCAGCTAAAGCTGGGGCAAAGAAGGTTCTTGGAGTTGATCAATCTGAAATACTTTACCAGGCAATGGATATCATAAGGTAGATGTATTTTAAGGGTTGATTTTAAATTATTTTTAAACATGATGATTAACAGTCTTGTTGTCATTAATGGCTGTCTCATGTAGACTCCACATTTGTCTTTTAGTAAAAATTCATTCTAGAATAATAGGATTTTAGGTCATACTCAGCCAGACATGTTTGAGCTATGAATAATCTCTTCACAGTTCTCATTGATACAAATTATTTTTATAGAATCTCCTGTCTTTCCAATTATGATTATGAATACGCTAATTATAATACAGAATTAGAGAGGTGCCTGGGTGGTTTGCTCAGGTCATGATCCCAGGGTCATGGGATAGGGCTCCCCATTGAGCTCTGCTCTGAACGTGGAGCCTGCTTAAGATTCTCTCTTTCCCTCTGCCCTTCTCCCCAGCTCGTATATGCACATGATTTCACTTCCTCTCTCTCTCTCAAGTAAAAAAGGATTAAAAATAGTAATACGAAATTAGAAATCATTGACATCAGGTAATATTGTTAGAGGACTCTGCATACCTGAATATTTCAGTTCTGTTTCTTTTAGCAAATAGTGATCACATTAAAGACCAAGGGTTATCTTTTTTTTTTATAGCACTAACCTTTGTGTCTCCAAATTAAAATAAGTAAATTCCAGAATGACTATAAACAAAGCAAAGTGGATTCACCTTATCCCCTAAAACTTAATTTTATTCTCTAAAAGTATTTCCTATTTCTGAGGAGTTAAGTTAGGTTAATGAATCAAGGATGGATTTTATGACTGGCTTATATCATAGTAAGAAGGTCTTTATTCAAATTACAGCTTATAGAACTAGATTTCTTTAGCTGTGTACTTAAAAGCACCACAAAAGCGCCTTACATTTGGAACTTAGGAGTAATTTCCAGAGTAAATCACTAATAGGAGCTTCTCAGTAATTCTTGTTTTCTCCTCAGATTTATTGAGATAGAATTGGCACATAGCATTGTATAAATGTAAGATACATATTGTGTTGCATTGATACTTTTATGTATTGCAGAATGATTACCACCATAGCATTAGCTAACCGCCCCCCCCCATTGCATCTCATAATTACCATCTCTTTTTGTGTGTGGTGAGAACATTTAAGAGCTATGCTCTTAGCAACCTTCAAGTGTATAAATACAATATTACTAACTATAATCACCATGCATTAGTTAAATCCCCAACAATTTTTTAAATATTTATTTATTTTTTTTAATAGTTTATTGTCAAGTTGGTTTCCATATAATACCCAGTGCTCATCCCCACAGGTGCCCTCCTCCATGCCCATCCCTCCCCTCACCTCCCCCTCCCCAACAACAATTCTTAAGTGTCCTCCCATTGACACTTATGTTCTGTTCTTAAAATTGATTAATGTTAATTCTTCCTCATTAACATTAAATATAATTATGATGTTTAAGTTTTTAGGTATTACTGCATAATGTAGAAGTGTAGTGTTGTGGTTAAGAGTACAAGGTTTAGGGGCACGTGGGTGGCTTAGTCAGTTAAGCGTCCGACTCTACCTCAGGTCATGATCTCACGGTCTGTGGGTTCAAGCCCCTTGTCTGGTTCTGTGCTGACCGCTCAGAGCCTGGAGCCTGCTTCAGATTCTGTGTCTCCCTCTCTCTCTGCCCCTTCTCACTTGTCCTCTGTCTCTCTCTCTCTCAAAAACAATAAATAAACATTAAAAAAAATTTTTTTAAATGAGTATAAGGTTTAAGTCAGGATTGGCTTGAATCTGTACTCTCTGACTTACCAGTTATTTGAACTTAAGTTAAATTATATCTAATCTTTTTGAAACCTCAGTTGTCCACTNGCGGGGCTCGAACCCACGAACTGCGAGATCATGACCTAAGCGAAAGTCGGACGCTTAACCAACTAAGCCACCCAGGCGCCCCATCAGTTGTTCCACTCTTAAAATAAAAATAATATTGACTGCCTCATATGATTATGAGCAAAAATATAAGTTGTAAGTAAGATATACATATAAATCTCTTTGGCATATTGCTTGACACATAATAGGTATTTGAAAGTTACCTACTATTATTATTTACAAGTGCCAAATTGATATTAATGAAAAACTTACATTGATCTTGCTTAGATTTTTCATAGATCCTAGGTTTGTGATTACGATTTTCTTTCTTTAAAAGTTCATTTATTTATTTTGAGAGAGAGAGAACATGCGGGGGTGGAGCAGAGAGAGGAAATCAGAGAATCCTAAACAGGCTCTGCACTGTCAGCACAGAGCTTGACATGGGGCTCCATCCCAGAACCCTAAGATCATGACCTGAGCTGAAATCAAGAGTTGGACGCCTAACCCATTGAACCACTCAGGCACCCCTGTGGTTATGATTTTCATATTGGAGAATATGCATATGTGTTGTCACTCTATAATCTGGTAAAGTTTTTCCTGGTTCTTATGGTACCATTATGAATATCTTCATCATCTTTGAGGTTCCGCAAAGAGTAGCTTCACTTGCTTGTACTTTGCCATACAAACAAATATGAGAAACACTAAAGAAGATATTGTTTTAGAAGAATTATCAAAAATTTATTGTGGATAGTAAGATTATGGTAAGATATTTCTCTTTTTTTTTTTTTTTTTTTTTTTGAGAGAGGAAGTATAAGCAGGGAGGGGCAAAGGGAGAGGGGGTCAGGTCAGGCAGGCTCTATTCCTAGTGCAAAGCCACACCTGGGGCTTGATCCCATAACTGGGAAACCATGACTGAGCCAAAATCAAGAGTCAGATGTTCACCCAGCTGAGCCACCCAGGCACCCTGGTAAGAAATTTCTATTAGAAGCCTTATCTTATAAAAGATCATGTCTATTTACATATTTGTCATTTTTGGTTTCTATGAAGTAAGGCTAGATGTGTTCTCATTTTAATTCCTTTATAGAAGAAAAGAAAAAGAATAGTAGTAACACTTATTTTGTATTGCTTTGTTTCATTTTATTTCACGTAAGATTCCTAGTGGCTTTTTAGAAATACCCTGTATAGTGATTATATTCAAATTCATTGTGTATAAATTTAGTGCTGCCATGTATGGAACTTTTGCATAAGAGCATTTATTGAAAATGACTTAGTACTCAATTTTAGGTGCTTGATTTTAGTAATAAAAATTGCTAACGTTGGGGCGCCTGGGTGGCTTAGTCGGTTAAGCGTCCGACTTTTGCTTAGGTTATTATCTCGCGGTTCGTGGGTTCGAGTCCCGCGTCGGGCTCTGTGCTGACTGCCAGCTCAGAGCCTGGAGCCTGTTACAGTCTGTGACTCCCTCTCTCTCTGACCCTCCCCTGTTCACGCTGTCTCTCTCTCTCTCTCCTAGAAATAAATAAAGCATTTAAAAAAAAAAATTGCTAACGTTAATTTAGTACTCTTTTGAGTTTCCTTTGAAGTACATATAATTACAATGTATTGTTATCCTTATTACAGAGATTAAGAAATTGAGGCAGAGAGATTAAGTTACTCTCCTTACTTGTAGTGGAGCCAGAATTAGCTCCCAGGCAGCCCGACTCAATAGTTCATACTCACAGCCAATTTACTATATGTATCTGCCTTTCACCACTTACAGGGCATGTGTCAGTTGCAGTTAATCGTTTGCTTTATGTGGAATCTGTAGACTTTGAGGGATGCCTGGATGGCTCAGTCAGTTAAGCATCCCACTCTTGATTTCAGCTCAGGTCATGATTTATCTCATGGTTCATGAGTTTGAGTCCAACATCAGTCTCTGTGCTGACAGTGTGGAGCCTGCTTGGGGTTCTCTCTTTGCCTCTCTACCCCTCCCCCACTCGTGTGCCCTTGCACACAGATGCTTATTCTCTCTCTCCCTGTCAAAAAAAAAATCTATAGAGTTTGAAAATCAGACCTTTTTGCTTTAGATAAGTTGTTTTGGATAAGCCAACATTATACTATTTCTTCAGAGATACTATCCATTGCCTATTTTATATTGTGAAAAAGTTACTTCTATAGTGTCTATGAGCATCTCTCCCTTGTTTTCCATGTAAAAATTTGAAATTCATACTTGGGTAAAATAATTTCTGTCCTTCTGTTTGTAAATGTGTCTATAAAAGGGTATGCAGGAAACAGTTTACCATTCATATTCCCACAATTTACTGGCTCATCATTCTACCAGTTGATGAGGCGTATAGCATATTCCTCTCAGCATCTGGAATCACACAACTTGATTTCTGATTTTGGCTTTTTGATTAATTAGCTATATAATAATGGGAAAATTACTTAAATTCTTTAATCTCTGGTTTTCTTCATTTATAAAGTGAGGTTGATGGTGGTATCTGTCTTAAGACTGTTATAAGGATTGAATCCATTTACGGTGCTTTGCAACATGGCTGGCCTGTAACTGCTTATTAAATTTTAGCAGTAAATCGTATTAGTAGTAATAGTGGTATATTTAGCTTGGCACTAGTGCCCCAAATAATATTTTATATTTGTTTGGTTTTATTTCTAAAATAATCATTTGGNATCCCAGGGTTGTAGATATGAGCCCCATGGAGGGTGTAGAGATTGCTTGAAAAAACAAAATCTGAAAACATAATAATAATCATAATAATAATAATAAATAAAAGTAATCATTTATTGTAGTTTCTCCCCCCACCCCCCAAAATATGATGGCTTTCTGCATTTTTCCAGTTGCTCACAGTTTACTCTCTTATGCCTTAAAACTTATAGATTTGGCCAATTTCTTTTCTGTGCTGACTCTCTTTCCTTGAAATCTACTCTCAACTTCTCTTATGCGTTTCTCCATTGTACATTGGAGCCTTCTACAAGTATCGTCAGTCAGTGAAGAGAGCTCTTCCAATTAGCAGGCTGTGAGTTGTCTTCAGCTCTTCTGAGGCATCCTTGTGGGAAGCGTGTACACAGTAGAATTTCTGTAAAACTCTGTCAGCTTACATCTATAAAAAGGTTAAATTCCAGAAGAGAGATACTTTTAAAATGCATTTTTCATTACTTTAAAAATATACTGTGTTACAGTCCTTGAATTGTGTTCAAAATGATAAAATAATTTGTGTTGTTTTTTATTTAAGAGAGAGATCTAATGTTTTAAAGAAATGTGTTTAGAATGAAGTAAATATTGATTTTAATGTAGACTGACATATTTGTTAGAGCTTATATGTAAAATATATATGTAAATATTAGGACTTAAGAAGAAGGTTAGGCTTGCAGTTCTGAGGTTGCAGACATGAATAAAGTAAAGTATAGGTTTTCAAAGATGTTATATTAGCAGGCGCAAATAGAACTCAAAGTGATAACATGGAGGGAATGAGAAATTGTTTCTTATTTGTGCTGTCATACTTCAAACTCTGCAGTGAATAATCATTTTAGAAACATAAACTTATGTAAGGATAGCAAAGCTATCCAGTGGCAGACAGTTGTATACTGTTTTGCCCTCCGGAAGCAGGGGTAGCTTCTGGTAATATTTTTACCATTACTGTGGCTGCCTTTGGCTTCTCATTGACTCAACCATGGAATAGCTCATTATTCAGACTGCTGAATGTTATTGCAGAGGAGCTTTTCTGAGAAGGTTGATCCATCGTGAGGCTACAGTGCAATACTTTAAATCTCACTATGACATTAAAGATGCAATCTTTTATATTGCCTGTATCTAGAATACTGTTAGAAATGAAACATTTGAAAAGCCTAGAGGATATTTGATCTGTTGTCATGTTTATGTAAGTGTCCTCTAGATTCTAGGACAGGAGCTATATCTTCTCAATCTTTTTATCCCTAATACCTAGCAAAATGCCTGATTCACAATAGATTCTTAGTACAGGTCTTTGAGAATGAACTTAACAAAATGATTTTGAAGGTAGTGGTGACCTCTATGTCAGATTTGGAACAACATCACAAAATATACCAGGAAAAATTCTTGAAGTAATGTTCCTTCATATTTTGTTTCTAAATTTAATAGAAATAATACAGAAGAGTGAAGAGAACTTGGAACTGCTGATGAGGTTAAAATGGTGAAAAACATACTTGTTCCAAAGAAAAAAAAACACATAGAATTCTACTGAAGGTAGTGAAGGCAATGAAGACAGTTTACAAGAAAACTAAATTCATTTCTTCTCCCAGCCCATTAAACCCTTCATCTCCTGTCCACTCAGTGACCCTGTCTTGGGGATCTCATAACTACCCACTAGTTCAGTGGTTCACTGGAAGAACAAAGCTTCGTATAAAGTTGTATTCACATCTAAGATTTATTACAGCAAAGGCACAGTTCAGGGACAGCAGGAAAAAAGATATCCATCAGTAAGAAGTCAGGTACAGGCTCCCAGGTAATCTTTTCTTTGCAAGAGTCACACAAATGTCCTTTTTCTCTCTAGCTGCAAACACATGTGAGATGTTTCTACCCAAGGAATTTTGCTTGAGTCGTAGAGCCTGTAGTTCTCAAAAAGAGCTGATCATAGGGGCACCTCCTATGTGACCATGGTATAAATGCATGTCATGATATAAATGCATGTCAGACACCAGGTGCCCATCAGGAATATTCATGTTTGTGTTAAATAAACATGCTGCCATCCTCGTTTATCTTGCTACATGGATTTGGGCATATAGAATAGTATCATTACCCAGTGACTATGTGAATGTTGTTTTTATTAGAGTTTAGTCAGGAATTATTGCCATGGTTACAGAGATAAGTAAGAACTAATGGAATATACCTGCATTGACTCCTTTCTCGCAGGTAAAAATTATAAACCTGGGATTCATACTTGACTTTTGCTTCTTTTTTACTACCAACATACCTGTTGGAAAGAGTCCTATTAATTGAGAAACCTCAATGTTTCTCAGTCATCCCTTGTCTGCCACTTATGTGTCTTAAATCTATCTTAATTCACATTTTTACTTTTCTCTCCAGAATTAATACAGCTGCATGTAACAGGCTTGGTTATTTGTACTTCATCTTTGCCTCCCAGCAGCTGTCATCCATTCTGTCCAGGACAGCCATACTGATTTCCCTGCTCAATTCTCCCACCTTTCAAGTAAAAAAGAAAAGGGGCGGGGGAGAAGGATGTATTTTGTGTTGGGAAGACATAAGAGAGGATAAAGAAGAAACTAAAGGTTACCTGTGATCCTAGTGTAAGAGATCACTATCAACATTTTGGTAAGGCTTTTTAAAGCCTTAGGTCACACGAAATGAAATACATAGAAATGTAAGTTTTACTAGAATATCAGCTCCTCAATGTTAGGAATTTTTCTCTTTTTTGTTCATTGATGTGTCTGAACCACCTGGAAGGGTAACCTGGAACATAGTAGGTATTCAATTTAAATACTTATTTAATGAATGAACTCATAAATTAATTAACTTTCAAGACCCAGGACATCAAAACTGAAAGCCAGGTAAATCATCATCAAACCTGAAAACCCAGGTCTCTGCTTGTCTCTGCTTGAATCCAGATGATTCTTTTCATCTGTTTTTCATTGTATTAGAAGTTGAATTATTGCTAATTTTAAACAATAAATGTTCTCAATGTCAGTAATTCCATAGCTACACATCTATAACAAATGATACATTTGGGAAGGAGCCAGTTCGTTGAATAGCCTTATTTTGGCTTTGTGTCTGGGCACTGTATTTGAAATGATCTGTCTGTAGAGTTTATTTTTCATGAATTGTACTTAGTCTGCCCTTTGTCTCATATGGTTGAGAATCCTTGTCTTTTGTTTGCATTTATGAGTGGAGGATTAGATTTCTTAATAAAGGTAACTGATATATATTTTCTCTCTGAGGGGAATGGAGGGAGATCTCCCTTTCTTCCATTGATTTTTCAGTTTCTTGTCACTTCCATTTTGTATACCTCTTGACTCGAGGGGTTTGAGTTGTGAAGAATGGCTTTCCCCTCCAACTCTCATTTTCTCTGATGTGTGCACGGAGCATTGGATCCATTGGATTTGCCAGTAAATTTAATCCCCCCTTTTCTCCCATGAAATTATCAGAATCCTTGCCTTTGATATCACTTCTAAAATCTTGATGCATTTATCAATTTTATTACAGTATTTTGTATTACTTTATTGTTAGTTTGCTTTGGGAACTAAAGGGAAGTATTTATGCTCGGATGCCATAGTGAAATGAAAGCAAAGTAATATACTGATATACCTTGTGTATTTTTATATCAGAGTATTCCCTCCCCACCCTTCTGTAGTACTCATGGATTCTTCTAGAGGAACTTTATAATTATTTTATCACAAACTTTCAGTGCCACTTATTTGACTAGGCATTCACTGCATGAACTACTATGATACTTTATGCTGCTTGCATGTCTAGACCATGCTCCTCTTTGGACCTAGACCAGGTCTTTAAGCCACATTGGGGAGAAGTACATTACAAATTGATCTGATATTTCCCATTCTAAAAATCCTGAAATGACTCTTTATTGTCTTTGAATAAAATCTAGACTCTTTAGTATCTATCACCTTTATCTCCCAACAAAAATAAATTGTCCCTGTAGACCTTTTGTTGCTCTAATCATACTGAATTATTTATAACTATTCAAATTTCCCTTTTCTCTTCTGTACACACACACACAGGTATTTTGTGCACACAAATATATGTGTACTCCCTTATCCCTATACCCACATACATCTTTCTAGGTGCTCTATCTTTTCCTAGAGCTAATTTCCTAAACTCAAATGCCCCTCACTTAATGGCTTTTTATATAAGCTACTATGATACCCTGTGCTGTTACTGTTGTCTGCCTTAGACCATATTCCTAAGTGCCTGGACTGTGTCTTTCATTTCTGTAGGCTCAGTTTAAGATAATTAAGCTTGCTGGTGATCCTATATGATGAAATAAAGTTAAATTGCTACTTTTTAGATAGAATAACAAATATTTTCCTTATTTCCTAACAAAATTTTCACTCAGAAAAATAGATGATTTCAATACTTACCAGATTCCTTAAGAGACATACATAAAATACCCTTTTGATGGGGTGCCTGGGTGGCTCAGTCAGTTAAGGGTCTGACTTCAGCTCAGGTCATGGTCTCACGGTTCATGGGTTCAAGCTGCACATCGGGCTCTGTGCTGACAGCTAGCTTGGAGCCTGGAGCCTGTTTCAAATTCTGTGACTCCCTCTCTCTCTGACCCTCCCCTGCTCATGCTGTCTGTCTGTCTGTCTGTCTCTCTCTCTCTCAGAAATAAATAAAACATTAAAAAAAATTTTTTTAAATACCCTTTTGATTACAATGTCATATTTCTAGAGATTAAAGCCAGTTTTTGAGCAGGTGATTCTAGAGATAGAATTCATTTGGAATGCTTTTTTCGCTAAAGAGAGGTTTAGTGAGTAGCCACTTGAGAAAGGTAAAATATATAGTTTTTTTCATGAATGGGAAATCAGGTGGTGATTAAGATGAACAGTCTCATGAGAGAGGTTATCTATGTGAATGATCTCTGTGTTGAGCTGTTTAATACAGAATTACTGGGAATTATGGCCTTTGTCTTTTTTTCTGTGTGTTGCCTGAAGTCTTAATCTTTCCTGTTATATTTATATTTGAACAAGTAATTACTGATGCAAGTAAGATTATGACTTGTAGCAGACAGTAAACAGCCTGAGCAGATGGCCTCTTACAGAACACAGCTTGTTCCAGCAGTAGCATTCTGAAGGTATTTCTAGGCAATGGGAACATTTTGCTCTTTTAAGGAGCTCACTTTTCGTTTCCTCTAAAGTGTTTCTAGTTGTTAAAGCAGAAATAAATATTTCAGTAAATAGTAAGCAACTATAGCAGTTCTATCAAGAAGAATTTTATTAAATATTTCTTTTAAAAAACCCAAATATGCAAGCATCTTTTCCTTTTACTTTTGTGTGAAATGTAACATATGTATTAAAAGTGTATAAAACATATGTTGTAATATGCATACGTATGCATAAAATAGTAAGAAATGGAATATTACCTCACTTTAGAATCCCACCCACCTGCATTTGCCCTTTTGCGGTCATATGCTGCCCCTTCCTGGTTGAGGTAACTCCTGTCCTGACTTGGATGGTAATCACTCCCTTTGTTTGCTTTATACTTTAGCCACTTACACGGCTATCCATTTAAGATAGTTCAGTTTACTCAACTTTGATTTTTAAATAAATGAAATGACACATTAGGCATTCTTTTTGTCTAGCTTGTTTTCCTAAACATTATTCTTAGTGTTTATTCATGTTGTATGTAACTGTAGTTCATTCATTTTTATTATTGTAAAGAAGGCCACTGATGACTGTATCACAGTTTATCTGATCTGTTCTTAATGGACATATTTTTGGGTTTTCCAGTCTATTATGAACAATTCTGTTACGAACTTTTTGTACATAACAATTCTGGTTGGCATTGTCTTATCTTTAAAAATGTTTTCCAGGTGGTCTTATTGCAATTTAAATTTGTATTTCTTTGTTTGTTAATGAGGCTGAGCACCTTTTCATGTGAATGTTGTTCCTTTGAGTTTCCTTTTCTGTGAGATATCGGTTTATATCTTTATCATATTTTTGTTAAGTTGGATCTTTTTCTTATTTATTTGTAGGCGATCTTTATTTAGAGTTTTACTTATTTATAGGTTTTATGTAATGCAGACGTCTTCTTCCATTCTTGCTTGCCTTTTTGCTCTCTTCATAGTGTCTTTTGATATACTGAAGTTCTCAGTTTTCACATAGCAACATTCTTCTTAAAAGCCATTGTTTGTGAGTTGAATAAGAAACCTTAGTGAGGGGCACCTTCGTGGCTCAGTTGGTTAAGCGTCCAACTTCAGCTCAGGTCACAATCTCATGGTTTGTGGGTTCGAGCCCCGCGTTGGGCTATGTGCTGACAGCTAGTTCAGAGCCTAGAGCCTGCTTCAGATTCTGTGTCTCCCTCTCTCTCTGACCCTCCCCTGCTCACGCTCGCTCACTCTCTCTCTCTCTCTCAGAAATAAATAAAAAAAACATTGAAAAATTAAAAAAAAAGAAACCTTATTGAGATATTCTCTTATATTCTGTTGTAAATGCTTTATAGTTGCGTTTTTTACATTTAGGCATCGTATTGGGCATTGTTTTAGTATATGGCATGATGTAGGGATCCAGTTTTATTCTTTTGTTTTTGTTTTTTTTTTTTAATACATAATCTGTTTAAATGACCTAGTTGTCGCGGTCTTACTTATGATAGAGACCGTTCTTTCCTTTCCACTTTGCAGTGTCATTCATCTTTGTCAAGAATCAAGCATCCATATATGAGGGCAGTATATAACCTTTATACTGAAATTCTACTAAGGCAGTAGAAGAGAAAATTACAGGTCACTCATTCATGAACATATATGCAAAAATCTTCATCAAAATATTAGAAAACTAATTGAGCAATATATTGGAAGGTAAAGTTTATCCCAGGAATACAAGGTTGGTTAAGTATGAGAAAGTCAACCAGAACAGTCTATTGAGATAATCTCAATAGATGCAAAAAAAGGGTTTGATAAAATTCCATATCCATTCAGTATAGCCGTATATTAAAATTCTTAGCAAATTAGGACTAAAAATGAATGTTCTGACATAATATATAGTATCTGAAAATAAACAAACAAAAAATCTATAGCCTGTATCTTGATGAAGCATTGAAAGCATTTGCTTTAAGTTCAGGAATAGGCCAGAGGTACCTGACATCACCTCTTCAATTTAATACTATAAGGAGGATCCCAGTACAGCAAGGCAATAAAAAGAAAGTTGTAAGAATTGGAAATGAAGAAAGAAAACTATTCTTACTCATTTATAGTATATTTGTAAATATGAACCTCAGAAATAAACTATAAATAATTTCAATGATAAAATTATCAAGGTGCTGAATACACAATACACAGAAATCAATTTTATTTCTGTAAGGAACATGAAATACTTAGACATTAAAAATTAAAATATATCAAAGTGTATTGTTAATATTTTGAACCTCGCAGACGATGCAAGGACATTAAGTCATTTTTAATGGAAAATTCACCCAGGGGATGAATATCCCCCGGTAAAGGCTGTGCATGAGTCACGAGTCAGCTATTTTAACATCTTCCCCAGTCTACCTTCTGACCTTGGTCACTGTCTCATTGCCTTATATTTCTCGGTATCTGTAATATTACAACATTTTCTGCAGTAATTTCTGCTAAGAATAAGCCTGTAAAGACCCTAACAACCCTACTAGGATTTGAACCGTCCTCTACAAAGTTTGTGAATAACTCCTTAATAGAGACCTTATCTAATTCCTCCACTGTTTTTCAAAAGCCATTTAAACTGCCTTTCTCAATGAGCTGGTTTTTGTTTCCTCCATCTTTTCTCTTACTGATGTCCACTTTCTTTTGTATGTCAAGAACATCAGGCAGTCCCATTCTTGGTAATTAAATAAGGCAGTCACATATTGCCTCTGGATTACGTATCAAGGTTATATAAAGTGGTCAAGAATGAGGAGTCACTGAGTTTCATATCTGTCATCATCTCTGTCAATAGCATTCAATTATATTGTTATTGCAAAGCCAGTCTAAGTTTATTTGCACTCACAGCATTCTTTCTGCTTCAGAGAACTATCTGTACATTGGGAAGAGGGCTGAGCAGTTACCCTCTTGGGGTATATATACTATAGCCCAGCTTTTATTCACTGAACAGTTTAGTTGTACCACCTAGAAGCACCTATTCATTGCCACATAGGGATCTGTCATCAACCCAAGTAATCCAGCTCTGTTTTATGTAAAATAAGTGATACATCCTTCTGATTGTCCATGCCAATAATTGATTCACTAGGCTTTTCTGGTATGTCTCTGTGAAATACCCTATTTCTTTCACAAAATACTCTCAGCACTCAGGAATTCTCTGACCTTGTTCTCCACCTACCTATATTATCTTTGGGATAACCTAAAGCCTTAGTTCATTACTTTCTTAGTGGAGAGTTCATGTCCCCAAAGTAGCTATAGAGGCATAAGAAGGCCTTCCAGTGAGAGGAAAAACTGTATATATTTTTTCTCTTACCATTATCTCCTCCCTAAAAGGACTGGCATTTATCAAACATGCTAGTAACAGCTAGATAATAGAAGTTTTCACTGTCTTCCCCTCTGCCTACTGATCCCTGTCAGACCAGTGGCCAGTTTCTTGGAGTCTTCCCATTTCGTACCAAAGATGTCTAGGTAACTATCCCAGGATTATATCCTCCTATTTTTTTAGTCCCTTCCTTTTCTGCTTAAAAAGTACCTAAGCCTTTGTGACTCATGCATCTGTGTGAGAGTCCTCCTAATAACATCACCCCGAGCTAACAGATTTTTCAGTCAGATTCTCACAAACCTCATTACCCAGGGATCTTACCCAGTATTAAGCTTCATTAATAATTTCAAAGATATTGGCAATCAGGAGATTGACAAGTAGGAAGTGATCTGGTACATGGAGAGGGCCCTCTCACTTAGAGACAGAGTGCATGCCTGACATAGAGAAGGAAAGACCTAAGCAGCTGCCTTTATCTTGAATGTCCCAGACTCCTCCCTAATTACTCTGGACCACTTAATTGCCCCTGTTTTTGAAATTGTTTGTAAAGCTTGACCCTGGGTAAAATCTGTGGTTAATGTGAGTTAGAGTTCACAGTCTGATCTTTTGTATTCACTCACCCATATATGTCCATTATCTTTTCTTATTCCTTCATATTTCACTGTCTTGGATCATTTTCCTTCTTCCTGAACTTATTTTTTAACATTTTCTTCATTGTACATTTATGGCTGTAGCCAAACAACAATGATGTTGGTTCTTTTGAAAATATATTTTGCTTCTGTCTTGGAGGTGTGTTTCTCTGCATGGAGACTTTAGGTTGGTGGTGACAATGCTCTAGTCTGGAAGTCAATAAACTTGAGCCATGGACCAACCACTTGTTTTGTAAGTAAAGTTAGGACACAGCCATACCCTTTTGTTTACATACTGTCTATTGCTGCTGTCATCCAACAATAGCACTTGAATAGTTGCAGCAGAAATCATATGGCCTGCAAGTCTAAAATATTGATTATTTGGCAATTTAATAAAAAGTTTGCCCACTTTTGCTCTAGTTCATTGGTAATATCATTCCATTGCCTTTTGGCTTCTGCTTTTGCTCTTAAGAAGTCACCTATCAGAGTAATTGTTATTTTATGGGAGGTAATCTGTCTTTGTTGAAAATTTTTTCTTTGTTTTGATTTTTTGGAGTTGTACTTTATGTAATACATGGATCTAAAAAAAAAAATAGCCTTTTGGAGATTCTTTGGATTTGTCTGTGGCTTAATGCTTTTTATCAGTTCTAGATAATTCTCATCCTTTACCAAGTTCAAAATATTTTTCTGTTCCTTTTATTTCTTCTCTTTCTGCAACCTCATTTAATCCTATTCTAGATGTTTTCATTATATTCTTTGTCCTGGCTAGGCTTTTGTAGTGTTGTTGTTGTTGTTGTTGTTGTTGTTGAAGTTTATTTATTTTGAGAAAGGCAGAGAGAGAGCCAGTGGGGGAGGGGGAGAGAAAGAGGGAGAATCTCAAGCAGGTTTCATGCTGTCAGTGGAGAGCCCACGTGGGGCTCAAACTCATGAGACCATAAGATCATGACCCAAGGTAAAATCAAGAGTCAGACACTTAACTGATTGAGCACCTGGGTGGCTCAGTTGAGTGTCTGACTCTTGATTTCAGCTCAGATCATGATCCTAGGATTGTGAGATCAAGCCCTGTGTCAGGCTCTGCACTAAGCCTGGAGTCTGCTTAAGATATTCTCTCTCTCTGCCTTCTTCTGCCACTCCTGCACACTTTTGCGCTTGACCTCTCTCTTTCTCTTTAAAGTTAAAAAAAATTTTGGGGCACCTGGGTGGCTCAGTCAGTTAAGCATCCAACTTCAGCTCAGGTCATGATCTCACAGTTCGTGGGTTCGAGCCCTGCATCAGGCTCTGTGCAGACATCTAACTCAGAGCCTAGAGCCTGCTTTGGATTCTGTGTCTCCCTCTCTCTCTGACCCTCCCCTGCTCACACTGCCTCTCTTTCTCTCTCTCTCTCTCAGAAATAAATAAAACATTTAAAAATTTAAAAATTAAATTTAAAATTTTTTTTAATGTTTTAAAAGATATGGTAGAGAAAGAAAAGTTAAATATACCTGACGAAAAAGGTAAAGAACAGAAATCAGTGCAGTACAAGACAAAACAATAGAGAAAATTAATGAAAACAAAGTTTATTTTTAAAAGAATTGAGGAGCGCCTGGGTGGCTCAGTCAGTTGAGCATCCGGCTTCAGCTCAGGTCATGATCTCACGGTTCGTGGGTTCGAGGCCCACATCAGGCTCTGTGCCAACAGTTCAGAGCCTGGAGCCTGCTTTGGATTCTGCGTCTCCCTCTCTCTGTTCATGCTCGCTCTCTCTCTCTCTCTTTCTCAAAAATAAAGAAACACTAAAAAACATTTAAAAAATAGATAAAAGAATTGATAAACCTCTAACTAGAATTATCAAGAAGAAAAGATACAAATTACCAATATTAGAATTGAAGGGGAACATCACTACAGATCCTATAGACTAAAAGAATAATAGAGAATTATTATGAAAACCTTTATGCCAATAAATATGACAGTTTAGGTAAAATGGAGAAATATTCTGAAAAATCAGTTATCAAAATCGATTCAAGAAGAACTAGAAAATCTGAATATCTCTAGATTTAGTAAGGAAAATGAGTTGGTAGTTATAATCCTTCCAACAAATTAAACTCCAGACTCAACTAACAAATATAACATTTAATGAAGAAGTAATATGAAACTCTTAGAAGTGGACAGCACCTTTTGCAACTTACTTTATTAGGCTGCCATTACAATGATACTAAACCTGAACGGATATTCCAAGAAAAGTAGACTACAGATGAATATCCCTATGAATATAGATGGAAACATTTTTTAATTGAAGAAGAAAATATACAGTATTACATTTCAGGTGAATAACTTAGTGATTAAATATTTATATACATTACAAAATAAGCACCATGGTAAGTCTAGGAGATGGAAACATTTAAAGTAAAAAATTAGCAAATTGAATCCAGCAATATATAAACAGGATAATAAGCTATGACCAAGTAAAGTTAATCCTAGAAAGCAAGATAGGTTTAATATTTGAAAAATAGTATAATTTATCATACTAACAGAAAATAAATGAAAACTATAGAATCATCTTAATAGATGCAGAAAAACTGTTAGAATTTGCAACTCATTCATAAGGAAAACTCAGCAAACTAGGAAAAAAAAGGGAACTTTCTCACTTGGTAAAGATAAGTAATGTCATATATAATAATAGCTAATGAATATTTTCCCTCTATAATTGGAAGCAAAACAAGAGATGTCTACTTCCACCACTTTTATTCACTGTTGTCCTGGGAATCTAATAAGGGCGATAAACCAAGAAAAAGAAATAAAAGATTTGAAGGAAGTAAAACTGTTGTTACTCCCAGATGACATGATTATGTACATGTAAAGTCCTAAGAAATCTATAAAATAAATCACTATGTTGTATGCCTGAAACTAATATAATACTTTTATAAAAAGAAATAAATGAGTTTAATATTTTTTTAAAAAAGGTATCTATAAATTAGCCATTAAAACTGCTAAAACTAAAACCTTTTTCACAGTCATGGGAATAAAGGTCAAAATATGAAAATTAATTATACTTCTTTTTATTAGTAGCCACAAGCAACTAGAAATAGAAACTTAAAAATATATACCATTTACAGTACGACCAAAATCATCAAGCATGTAGGAATAAATTTAACAAGGTGTGTCTAAGATATCAACACTGAAAAGTACATTACATTACCAAGAGTTGATGTTAAAATTTATATAGAAACCCAAATGACCCAGAATAGCCAAAATAATTTTCTTAAGACAGAATAAAGTTGAAGGATATACACTGTCAGATTTTATTACTTAATTTAAAGCTATCGTAATCAACAAAGTGTTGTATCAGCATAAGGATGCTTATCTATATGGTGGGGCAGAAATGAAAGCCAGAAATGAACCTACATATATGTATGGTTAATTGATTTTTGACAAGGATACCAAAGTAATCCTATGGGTTAGTGATACTTTTTCTTCAAGAAAGTTGGAAGAAATACCTCCCTTGTGAGGTATTGATATGAGGGAAAAATAAAAATGATACCAAATGAAAAAATTAACTCAAATGGAAACAAAAATGTTAAAATACAGGTGAAAAGATTTGGTAAAGGCAAAAATGTACCACAAAAGAAAAAAGTGATTAATTGGGCATTATCAAAATCAAAAACTAGCTCTTCCAAATATACCATTAAAACATGAAAAAGCCTGGGGTGCCTAGGTGGCTTACTCAGTTAAGGGCAGACTTCCGGCTCAGGTCATGATATCGCAGCCCATGAGTTCCAGCTCCTCATTGAGCCCTCTGTTGACAGCACAGATCCTGAAGCCTGCTAAAGATCCTGTGACTCCTCTTACTCTCTGCCCCTCCCCCCGCTCACACTCTGTCTCTCTCTCTCTCTCTCTGTCTCAAAAATTAAAAAAAGTAAATAAAATAAAAATTTTTTTGAACATAAAAAAATTTTTAAAGATATAAAAAAACCGCAGTATGATAGGAATTATTCACTATACGTATATCTCACAGGGTTTTTGTCTAGAATATATCAAGAACTCTTAAAATTCAATAATAAGATACAACGGATGCATTTTTTTAAATGGGCAAAAAATTGGAACGACAGGTGATGTGGGAGTATGGTCAATGAGCTCATAATAAGTGCTTGATCATTAGAAGAATGCAATTGGTAACCATGAGATCTCATCACATAGTTAAAATCTAAAAGCTTTACAATACTGGGTGTTGACAAGGATGTGACACAATAAAAATCTACACATATATTGCTGGTAGAATTTAAAAATGTATACGTACTTTGTAAAATAGAATGACAGTTTCTTTAAAAGTTGCCTAGACACTTTGTTTTGACAGAACAATTTTACTTGTACACAAATGTTTATGGTAGCATTATTCTTATAGACCAAAGCTGGAAACATTCCAGAATTCCATCCATGTGTGGATAAACAAAATTGTTTTATCCACGCAGTGGAATACTACCTAGCAACAGTAAAGAATGAACTACTGCTATACACAAAAGTATGAATGAATGTAAGAAATATGGTTATTGAAAGAAACCAGACACAGAAAGGTATATTTGTTATGATTCCATTTATATGAGACTCTACAAAATACAAATCTAGTATGTAGGGAAAGAAAGAAAATCAGTGGTTGCCTCTTCAGGATGATTTTCTGGGAAGTGAGTGCTAGTGAATATTTTTGAGGAGATAGACATGTTCTGTATATTGATAATAGCGATTGTTCAACTATCTCTATTTTTTTTAAATTCAACAAAAGTTAGTCTTAAAATGATTGCATTTAATTTTATGTAAATAATATGTCAATGAGTTTGAGGAAAGACTTCTTTTATTAGCAGAAAAAATCCTTTGTAATTCAGATGCACATCCTCTGAGGATCGGGAGTTTATTTATTTAACTAGATACCAACTTTGTAGCTTGTTTTAGGTTTTTAAAATAATCTCAACTCTTTTTTATTTCAAATTGCAAAAGGAAGATGAAAAATATGTGCTAGTCTTAGATCAAGCATATAAAGTTATCTAATGAATGTCAGTGGACAAGATTAAAACATTTAAGATTGTAGTAGATATTCAGGTTTTATGCAGCATATGTTTTGAGAAAATATGTGCTGAGGACGTGTGTGCTGCTTTCACAAATACTTGATTCTCATAATAGGCTATGAAGTAGATAGAGCAAGTATTCTCTTACACATGAGCACACAGGCTTAGGGAGGTTATGATATAATGTGGTAAAGGTCGCTTAGTGCTCGCTTCGGCAGCACATGTACTAAAATTGATGATCACTTAGCTGACAATTACTAGAGGATCTGGAGTTCAGAGAAAGAGCTTCTGATTTCTAGTTCTTTCTCTACTGTGACACAGTACTTGCCTTTAAAATATACTTTTGGTGTCGTTTGTATGTCTCACTCCACCTCTCCCTTAAAAAAAACAGTAATTTTTTTGACATGTATTCTTGACGAAATTCAGATTTCTTTTCAAGCTGAAGTGTTTAATATTTGTTCAGAGTGTTGCCATATTAATCAGAAACATTCTTGGACATTCATGTAATGGTCAAAAGTAATTCTAATGGCCAGGGAATAATGGAACTTAACATGAAACAAACTTTGAATATGAACAGTTGCCAAGGAATTATGTAATTTGACTAGTTTTCTGAATCTGTTTAATTAATGAATTTAATTCATTGTGATAATTTTCAGACTAAATAAACTTGAAGATACTATTATACTAATTAAAGGAAAGATTGAAGAAGTTTGCCTTCCTGTAGAAAAAGTGGATGTCATTATATCTGAGTGGATGGTAAGTATTTACAGAAAAAAATACTTTTATTGGTTTAAAAAAAAAGAAAACAAGGCATAAGTAGTTTGTCTGCATTTAATTAGGTTTGACAAGTGGCAGAATAGTGGGATTATTTTAAAAACAGCTACAGTCTTTATGGTAGTTTATTCTGATATGGTACTTATTCACAGGCCATTCATAATCTTTTTAAAAAGAGAAAATTAGCTTCTTGTAAATTCGTTATAAAGGATTATTGTTTTTCTACTTTGTAAATTTGTAAAGACCTAAAATGTTTGCTAAAAAGCCTCTGAGGACTAGTAAGAACTTACCAGGACTGTTTCGTCAAAATTAACATGATGTCGCCACTGTTGCCATCACACTGAATGTGCTGGCTTTCTTATGTCTGGCCATGTGGTCGGTATTCCTTATCACATAAAATAGAATTTATTAGCGTTATTTACATATAAAATTAAAATACATCATGTTGCTTTAAAATTTGCTTTTCAAATCATAAGTGCAGAATGTTTATTTTTAAAGGTACGTAAAGTGGAACTAATGGTATTTAACAGCTTATTTGACTTGTTGATATGCCAATTTGATGACGACAAGTTAGTATTTCTAGATAAAGATTTCCTAACCATTTGGAGAGGTTTTAAGCCTTTAAAAAAATCATATGATATAATATATTTTCACTAAGTGGATTTATCAAAAAATTTTGAAAAGAATGCATTTTGATTTATAATTATGTATAAATTTGGAATAAACTAACAATTCTAGCAAAATAGCAGGAATTTCAGGGAGCTTTTGGGATGTTCAGATTTAATGTATTAGTAAATTTCACTCTAGAGTCACTGATGGTCACTGTTGCTGGTAGTTAACTCTTTTGTACATGAAAGAGTATATTCATTTTTATTTTTATGCTAGGGTTGGCTTTTAATAATTCTTAATCATAGTGTCTTATACTAAAGAATTTGTATCAACACTTTGATTTTTTTAATGAATTGAGTGAAAAGGTATGGATTTAGTTATATGTAATTAAAAATCCAAGGTATGCTCAGGAGTCTGGGTGGCTCGGTGGGTTAAGTGTCCCAACTCCTGATTTCTGCTCATGTCTTGATTGAGCCCCTGTAGGAGCTCTGCGCTGAATGTGGAGCCTGCTTAAGAAACTCTCTCCCTCTCCCTTGGCCCCTCCCCCACTCGTGCATGCACTCTCTCTCTTTCTCTCTCTCTCTCTCAAAATAAATAAATAAATCTCAAAATATAGAATACAAAAATATTTTTAAAAATAGAAACCCAGCATCTTTTTAAGGACAACAAAAGGGTTCTTTCGAATAAGCACATTAGAGTCAGTTCCACAGCAATAATTTAAAACACTGTATACTAAATGTTGGCTGATATCCTCATTCCTCTAGGAACCATTTTATTTTTCTTGGAAAATGCATCTCTTAAATTATTCTAAATTAGGCTATAAGCAAACTAAAAGACAGACTTTACTGAACTTCCTGTCCTGTCAATTGAACATTTTTACATATCTGGGTATAACTAACTAACTATTTGAATAATTCTTGCCCTGCCTAGCAGGATTTTACTTAGAGATATGGATATTCTAGAAATTTTCATTTTAAAATCTGAAAAGATTATCGAGAAATATTAATATTCAGTTGAAATCTTAGAGCCATTTGTCATAATAACAAAAAAGTGGCTTGATTAGGTGAATTTATAAGATGGTCACATTTACAATATGAACTTTATTCAAAAGGTGTACTGGTCTTGGGCTTGTTTGCACTCAGGTGCATTTTACACTCTTCTCCTGCTTGCTTCTGTGCTGACGGACCTCTGCAGGTCACATTTTCTAGGCTTCAGGGACAGCCATCTTGCCCAGGGTTTGGGAAACCCAATGGGAAACATGGAAGATTTCAGAAGAGGAGAAGCCAGGGCATTTCTTTGCTTCTCTTTGCCTCTAGTTATATTGCTGGCAGAAGCTATTTCTTTTCTGATTCCAATTCCCACTCATAATCCCAGTGTCCTCTATATGACTCTGGCCCTGGACTCTGGCAGCACTGCTTCTTCCTTCTGTCTCTCTAGCTTAAGAGTGTTAGTTATTTCCTGGTGTCATTGATGTCCAGTTGTCTCACTTCCTTCTTGATGATTTCCTTTGTATAACCAACTTTCTGCATTAATTTTTCTCTATTTTCATTGCCTGTGGTTTCTGTTCTCCTAGGCTCTAATTGATGTAAAGGGTACCTTTCATTTTGGAGGTTTGATCAGGTATAATCTCTTTGTGTTTGTAACACAGACAATACTGAGTCACTGGAATCTAAAATGAAAACCAGTTGTTTGGAACCAAGGTGCTTTTAGAAGCCCTTCACCCAGGAAAGTAAATCAGTGTGTTCGGGACGTGTTAAGAACTTTCCTTATCCCTCTTCACAAAAGTGTAACTTAAGAGTTTGCATTATCTTACTGTCTGTCCTCCTTTTAAGCATCAGTGGCATTGAAGTCTAGCAGATTGTGTTAATTGCACTGGGTAGAGCATTAGACACTAACTTATGGCAGTTATTCTAAGGCAGTCAACTTTGGATAGCCTTTTTTCTCTAGTGAAATTTGCATTAAGCTTTTTAAGTAGGCTTGTGCTGGAACGTTTTGAGTCAGCTTTGTGGATTGGCAATAAAATTTATAGAACCTTCTAAATCCTGTAAATTCCCTCCTAAGTTGGGTATATCTAGTAGGATTTCTGAGCTGCGTAGCTGGAAAACTCCAAGTGTGTAATTAAACAAGGACAGGTATGCTTTCTAAAATATCCAACATTTTTCACACTCCTACTTGGGCTGAAGTGGGTAAATGGCTGACTATTTTAAATCCACTTTAAAGCCACATTTTCATGAACCAACATTTTAAAATTAAAATATGCTGCATAGAATCCTATCTTTGATTTATTTTTTTACATATACTGGTAAAGATGCAAAAATCTAGAAAAAACACAATTTTAAGCCATAGCTTATATTTTTTCTCCCTTTTTAAAAGTATTTTCAACAAAGAAGGGCAAAAAAAGAATATACCCTGCATAGTTGGGCACAGATGTTTAATGGACTTGTAATGCAGTATAGCACCGTAGGCATCCTGTATTGCAGAGATGTCCATCTGTTCTCTTCTCCTGTGGTCCACTAACGTTTCCGTGTTAATCTAGATATGTTTTTTTTGTCTACAGCTATTCATGAACTTTGCCTTTATTTTGGAAGGTGTTCTTAGTTAAGAATGTAATTTTAAAAGCCAGATCATTTCTGTCAGCATCTTATTTAATAAACTGTCACTTGCCTCTTAATGTTTATGAATTTCCAGATGTAGGCCTCCCTTAAGTTTTATATTTTCATTTTTATTGAATGGAATTTCTACTTCAGAAAATTATTAGTTAAATAAATAACTGACATTAAATAAATATTCTTTAAATCAGTTTAATCTCTACAGGATGTTAATATTTATGCCTGTGAGTATCTCTTTTCATTTTTCCTATTTTACAGTACCAGTAGAGCCATTCTTTGTGACATCTTATTGCTGATTGCCTAATAAAACTGTTCAAAGTGGGGCGCCTGGATGGCTCAGTGAGTTAAGCGTGTGCTTTAGCTCAGGTCATGATCTCACCGTTCGTGAGTTCGACCCCCACAAGGGCTCTCTACTATCATTGTGGAGCCTGCTTTGAATCATCGCTTTCCCTCTCTTTCTGTCCCTCCTGCACATGCTAGCTTTCTGTCTCTTTCTCTGTCTCTGACTCTCTCTCTCCCCTCTCAAAAATCAACTAAAAAAAAAAACAAAAATAAACTATTCAAAGTGTCTCCAATTCAGTTAAGCCAGATTGACTCATTTGGTGTTGCTGTTTTCCATCTATGTTTTCAGTATGACCTCCTTACAAATACATAGATAAGATCCTCGCATCATATGGCACAATTGCCTGTGATGATTCTTGTTTCCCTCTTTGTTTTCTTCTGTCATCAGGATTATCAGAATTACACATTAGGTAAACTTTATATTTCATTGTCATGGTGATTCACAACATACATTCAAATTGTCTAAAGTCCCTTGTAGTTTTTCTATCTAGGCTTGCTTTTCACAGAAGCTACCTAAAATTTCTCTTTCTTGGATTTGTCCTTGAAACTTAAGAAATAACTTTCCTACCTTCACCAGCATGAGTATATCTGTATAATATGCATGTATTAACATACCCACACCCACATGATGGTATGTCTTTTGTTCATATTTAATACTCTTTATAGTTGATGAATAGTGTGTCAGGATATCATTTAGAAAACATGGCTGTCATTTGGCTTATCAATTTTAAACTGACCATAAAACCTGTCATAGGTCACATTTTAAACTGGTGGATGTTGAAATGTTTTTGTTGACTTTAGTTTGGTCTGACAGTAGAGCCATGTTATTTCAGCCAACGGCCATGAGGATAGGTGGCCTTTCCTATCTGTTTTTAACAACATAAATTTTCACTTATGCAGGTGCACTTTCTTTTTTCGGCAAGAAATATGCTTATGACCTAAATTTAAGAATTTTTTAAAAATTCTTATATTTTTCTTCTTTTACATATATTATTCAGAAAACTTTAAGCTAAATAAATTTTATAAATTTAGTATGTATTTTTTATTTATTTAAAATACTTTCTGGGGGTGCCTGGATGGCTCTGTTGATTAAGCATCCAACTTCAGCTTAGGTCATGATCTCACAGTAAGTGGATTGGAGCCCCCATCTCAGGCTCTGTGCTGACATCTCAGAACTGGAGCCTGCTTTAGAGTCTATGTCTCCCCCCACCCTCTCTCTCTGCCCCTTCCCTACTTGCACTCTGTCTCTCTCTTAAAAATAAATAAATGTTCAAAAAAATTTTTCTGAGATAATTTCACATGTTCAGTGGTTCAAGATAAGAAATATAACATACTTCCTCCCTAACTCTATACCACTTAACATTTTTTTCCTTGCATTTATTTATTCCATTTTTGTTCCATTAGAGAAAAACAAGAGACACCTTTTCACTACAGGATTTCTTGTACTTAAAAAAATTAATGAAAATAAAAATCAATAATAAAATTCTCACCAAATTTAAAACACAAAAATAAATGACAAAGCTACATAAAATGAACTCTTTAGAATGTTCTTTTGATGACAGAGATTACTGTTTTTTAATGTCTTTTATTTCTATTTCTTTTTTTTTTAATGTTAATTTATTTTTGAGAGAGAGAGTGCATGAGCAGGGGAGGGACAGAAAGAATGAGACAGATCATCTGAAGCAGGCTTCACACTGTCAGCTCAAAGCCCAATGTGGGGCTCAGACCCACAAAGCATGAGATCATGACCTTAGCCAAAGTCGGACACTCAGCCAACTGAGCCCCTACTCCTGTTTCTGTTATCATGTTTTTTTAGTGTATTTCTGGCAGAAACAGTTTGCCCCTTAATGGAAGATAGTGAGGATTAGTGAGACCAAAATATGTGTTAGCAAATTGCCTTATTTCTTTTAAATGTGTTATATCTTCTCTGTCTGGCAGACTCCTCATAGTTCTTTTAAGACTCCTCTCAGACACCACCCCCATGAAGTTTTCTGATGTATTCCTTGATCACATATAAAATCTCTCTTTTCCCTCTCTTTTATACTTCATTTTAAGATTCTGTTTTCAGGTTTTTGCAGTGTATTGTAATTAATTGTTGATGTACCTTTTTCCATTCTCTCAAGAATGGAAGCCAGGGTTTACTTGGTGTGGCCAGATTTTATCATAAGGCTTAGCATTAGTGAATAATAAGGGAATGTATAAGAACTTTCCCACATAGAAATTCACTGGCCACAGATATGATCTTATTTAGAATTTTCAGTACAGCATATGAAAGCATGGAGGTAGCATATGACAGGGACTTGGGTGAAGAACATTCTTTAGTGCTTTCCTTTTGGTTTATGAGCCCTTTGTTAAAGCACATGATGCTCTGTTTCCATGGCTAGCATTTACTTATTGACCCTGCCTATATTTAGTGCAAAGAAATATGAAAATCACCTGATAGATATGGATTATTAGGGTTGGGGATACTTTTAGCATTTTCTTAATGTTAATTAAAATTATTATATGTATGTTTCAAGCAAAATTCTCTTTGTTCCTAGTATACAGTTTATAGGCAATACTGATAATATGTAATTTTTAAGTATAAAATATACTTTTTATTGTAATATTTTTGAGTACTATAAATATTAACAGGGAGATAGTTACAGTACTTGAACAATGAAAGGAAAATTGTGGTTTATAAGATTTTTTTATGGATGTGCTGACTTCTGGATTAAGAATAAAATGAAAACTAAGGGAATAAAAATGTAATTAAGAATAGGTCCCTTATGTATAATTATTTCAATTTTATAATATTTACACTTATCTGAGCTCTTAACTACTCCCCATCCTCTTCTTTACTTAATAGTAATATTTCTTTAAATTAGAATTCACATCATACTCTGGCCATTCTATTTCATACTCTAGAAAGGGGAATATTTTATAATAGTCGGGCCTTAGTATCTATAGAGAACATGTAACCCTTTGAGAAATCCTTAAAGTGGACCTTAGGAGGGGCGCCTGGGTGGCTTAGTCGGTTAAGCGTCCGACTTTCGCTTAGGTCATGATCTTGCGGTTCGTGGGTTCGAGCCCCACATCGGGCTGTGTGCTGACTGCCAGCTCAGAGCCTGGAGCCTGTTTCAGAGTCTGTGTCTCCCTCTCTCTGACCCTCCCCTGCTCACGCTGTCTCTCTCTCTCTCTCTCCTAGAAATAAATAAAAAATTAAAAAAAAAAAGTGGACCTTAGGATATTTAATAGTTGCGGTTACATTAAAAAGTTTAGTAACATACATTACTCAAATGTATGTTCTTTTTTTCTATGCTTGATACCACATCTAAGTGAAATTATTTAGTGCTTTAAGCAAAGTTGTTTATATTGAAACAATTATGTGTTATGGGGAAATTTTAGTTTAGGTGTTTTATATCATTTTCATCAGATTTTTGGAGGTTGCCTTTGCCAGGAGAGTCAGTATATCATGAGTGATTGATTTGATGGTATTTATTTGCTTTGTGGCCCTATGTTATTCCCTATGCCATATTCCATTTTAGTGTTCTTCTATCATGGCCTGTTATGAATTGCTTTTTTAGTAAATCTTTTTGTTCAGTAAGTAAATTATTCTGATGATGAAGATAAAGAAGATAAGTTATTCAGGAATATGAGTCAATTGCCTTTAGGAAAATTTCTCAGTTATGCTAGTCAGAGAACATGAAATATTTGTTAGTTTTGATATCAAACTCTGAAATTATATAGCAATTTATGAAGTTTTCAGTAGTAGTGTTTACTTCTACCTCATAATGAAAGAGAGCTCTTAAAATTTACAGTTTGCATTTTCAGAGAATTGGGCATTTAATATAAACACAGATTTTCCTGTGTAACTGAGTTGACACAGTTCTAAGTATAATAATGTGTGAAGTGGTTCTATTTAAAAATTATCCATGAGCAGATATTTGATTCACAAGACGTGAGTAATCATATAAACGCCACCAATTTGTAGTAAAGAAAACTTGTTGTTCCTGTACTTCCACTGGATTTAGAGAGCTGCCTGCCAGTCATGTGTTCCAGAAGTAACAGACTAGATATGGTATGAAGATTTGGGAGGGAAAAAGCATTATTTGTAATTTTTTGGAGTGGAATATAAAATTTACAAAATTTTAAGATAAAATATTAGCCTTCATAGCTATTTGAGCCCTTGCAGGGCTGATTTTAGTAAGTTCTTCCTTGTTCCTTGGGAATTTCAGTTCATTCTCTTTTGCCTTTAGAGATGCTTCAAGGGACAAGTTTAAGAAGCCATGACTGGGGCACCTGGATGGCTCAGTCGGTTAAGTGCCCGACTTCAGCTCAGTTCATGATTTCATGGTTCATGGGTTTGAGCCCCACGTCAGGCTCTGTGCTGACAGCTCAGAGCCAGAGCCTGCTTCAGATTCTGTGATTCCCTCTCTTCTCTCTGCCCCTCCCCAGCTTCCTCTCTCCCTCCCTGTTTCTCTCTCTCTGTCTCTGTCTCTCTCTCTCTTTCACACACACACACACACACACACACACAAATAAATAAATAAACATTAAAAATTTTTAAAAGCCATGACTTAACAGTGCTTTTTGAAACTGATTCAAAAAGGCTTGATGAAGATAATTGTCCTCTTCGGTTTTCTTGGAGTATAGATCTTTCACATGTTATACTGTCTATCATAGAGTCTCCAAATTGGCAAAATTTAGATGGCAGGACTATGAAGTCATTGTTTATTTAGATTAAGTGAGAATTTTAGGGCAGAAGTTAGTTACAGTAAGTGTTGATCTGTTCTTATGAATGGTTTTTCTGACCTATGCTTGGTAGATTACTTATTTTGAGTAAATTTTTCAGTAGTGGTGATGCATTGATTTGGTCTGCTCCATTTTCCATTCTCTTTCCTTTATCCTTTTTCAATACTGGAATATTTATTTGGGAGTACGCAACTTAAAGTAACTTGAAGTTGAATGAATGTGAGGCTACTTGACCTTTCCAGGAATTCAGTCTCCAGCCTTACTTTTATTAATATGTGTTACTATCCAATAAAAGTACATGACCAGAGGGGAACCCATGGCTTAATCTATTCCCTGTTATTAGGAAATAACATCTAATTTGTCTTAATCAGTTTTGCTAAGGATTTGTCCCTTTCTGCTATTTTCGAAGAACCCAAATTGTGGCTTTGTTGATTTTTCTTTATCAACATCTGTTTTCTATTGTATTGATTTCCACTTCAGTCTTTATTATTTCCTTATATTCTCTTAGAGTTTGATTTGCTGCTCTCTATCTAGCTTCTTGAAATGGAAGCTTAGGGGTGCCTGAGTGGCTCAGTCAGTTAAGCGTCTGACTTTGGCTCAGGTTTTGATCTTGTTCAGGAGTTCGAACCCCACATTGAGCTCTGTGCTGACAGGTCAGAGCCTGGAGCCTGCTTCAGATTCTGTCTCTTTCTCTCTCTACCCCTCCCCAACTTGTGCAGGTTCTCTCTCTCTCTCTCTCTTTCAAAAATAAATAAAAACATAAAAAAAATTTTTTTTTAAATGGAAGCTTAGATCATTGATTTTCAGCTTTTCTTTTTCTAATATTTGGCATTTGAGGCCAATATTTCTTTTATGTATACGTATATATATGTATATACATACGCTTTTTTTTTTTCATTTTATTTATTTGAGAGAGAGCTTGAGTGTGGATGGGGGAGAGAGGCAGAGGAAGGGAGAGAGAAAGAATACTAAGCAGGCTTAATGCTTGCCACTGAGCCAAAGGCACGGGGCTTATCTCCCGACCCTGAGATCATTACCTGAGCCAAAAATCAGATCAGAAGCTCCACCCAGGTGCCTCAAGGCCAATATTTGTAAGTACTGATTTAGCTGAATCCCACATTCAAGTGATTTCTAAAAATAGTTCTAAGTATTACTTTTTTCTTGGATGATAATTTTTCATGCTATTATTAAGAAACACTCAAGTACTGTCATACTTGAGAGAGAATCTACCATTAGAAAGATAAAGGCATTGGCACTTTTACCCTCCACGTAAGTTGATTAAGTGCTCTAAGGACTAAGTCCTGAAGAACACACATTTTATATATTTTTTTCTTATGGATATTAGTTTTGGTGTTATTTCCTCTTTCCTTCTTCAGTTCTACGTGACCACTGTGTTTTAGAAGAGAAAGAACACACTTTTATTATTAAATAAGCATTCAGCGAGAGTGTGATGCACATCACAGGCAATTGCTAAGAGATTGCAGAGACAGAGATCTCATTCTTGTATTTATACCCGCAGATACAACTCACGCATTACAGGCGTGTTCCTAAGATTAATAAATACTGTGACTATTTTAATTGCTACTTTTTTCCACTTCATTTTGTAATCAGAGGGAAATTCTGGAATGCAATTATGTAAGAATTTGAGAGGCAGTACATAATTCAAATACTTAATAATGTTTAAAAACTAACAATTCTGGGGCGCCTGGGTGGCTCAGTCAGTTGAGCATCCAACTTCGGCTCAGGTCATGATCTCGCGGTTCGTGGGTTCTAGCCCCACATCGGGCTCTGTGCTGATAGCTAGCTCAGAGCCTGGAGCCTATTTCAGATTCTGTGCCTCCCTCTCTCTCTGATCCTCCCCTGCTCATGCTGTCTCTATCTCTCTCTCAAAAATAAATAAAATATTAAAAAAAAAGAACTAACAATTCTGAGGGGCACCTGGGTGGCTCAGTCAGTTAAGCATCCGACTTCGGCTCAGGTCATGATATCACGGTTCATGGATTCAAGCCCTGCGTCGGGCTCTGTGCTGACAGCTGGCTCAGAGCCTGAAGCCTGCTCCGGATTCTGTGTCCCCTCTCTCTCTGACCCTTCCCTGCTCATGCTATGTCTGTCTCTCTCTCTCAGCAATAAGTAAAACCATTTAAAAAAATTTTTTTAAACAAAAAATTTAAAAAAAAAAAGAACTAACAATTCTGAGACTCAGTGTGTTTATGGCTCATTTTGGCATTCTGTGAAATTTCAGCTAATTTCTTTGGCCTGTCTTTCTCTTGGGTATTTTTATCTTTTTATTATTTTTCTGAAAGTTCCTTATTTATTCTACTTGCCAGTATGTTGTTAGAGCTCTTCTCCTGTCTTCTGCCTCTCTTGGTTTCTGGGCACATATTAGAATTTTACTCTGTCCCCTTTGAAGGTAGATGTGGCCCTGTGACTTATTTTGGACTGTGAAAGTCATATCCAGACAGAATGTTTAACAGCCAGTACACAATTTACCACATCCCCTTTCTTTGCATCAGTGATTGTGGAAGCATGTATCAATATGAACCTTCTGTCACCCTGACTCCTGGGTAATTATAATAAGCAATGACTCTTGTCAGCCTGTGATGTAAGAAATAAATCTTTTTTTGTTTTGAGTGATGATTTGGATATTGTTTGCTAATGTAGGATAACCTAGCTTTGTCTTGATAATTGTCTATCACTTGTTTGTTAGCAGCATGTGGCTTTTCATTGCACTATGTTTTTGATGTGATTTGGTGAATAGACATTCTTAACATTTAATGCATTATCAGAATTCTTTTATCATGAGTGCTTGTATCTTGTTTAATAAATCTTTCTAGAATTGCTGTTACACATTTATTGCACTTCTCTATCTTCTCTGCCTCTTACACTTCTTCAAATTTTCTATTGTTCTAACTTTTGGGGCTGCATTCTGGATAACTTCTTCAGTTCAGTATTACCAACTCACTGATTTTTTCTGAAGCTCTTTCTAATTGTTAAACTCATCTGTTGAGTTTTTAAAATTTCAATTTATCTTTTTTCTCACTTCTAGGAATTTTCTTAGGGTCTTTTAAATTTTTTCTTGCTTGTTATTATCTTCAAGCCACTTTTAATCTCATGAATCAAATAGTATCAGAGAGTTTGCAGGTCCACTTTTGCTGATTGTTGTTTCTACTAGCCTTTATTCATGGTGCTTGGTACTTGTTTATTTGAGTGGTTAGTATTGTTTGATATTCTGCTACATATTTTCTCAGTCTTTATCTGTGGAAAATTCTTTGATGCCTGAGTTTTACCCCCAAATTATTTATACTCATTTTTGCTCTGTACTTGGAACATATACAAATGCAGACCACTGTTACTTATTGTTTTTGATTTTTAAAAGCACTTTGTTAGGGAAAATTTCCAATGTAAAAAATTAAGAATGAATGTTTCATTGAACAATTGTACTATCACCTAACCTCAACAGTTACCAGTGTTTGCCATTTTTGTTTTATTTATTTTTGTGCTATTATAGGTTTTTTGCTATCTTTAGCTAATACTTATAAAAGTGTGTGCTTATTATGCCTTTATTCATTATGTTATTGAGCCTAACAAAATTATCAGTGTAGCCACAATTCCATATTACAAAAATATCCTTAATATACAGTCTGTGCTCACATTTCCCTGGTTGTTTCATGAATTTGATAGACATTTTTTACTTTTGATTTGTTTGAATCAGGATCTGAGTTATGTCTACATGTTGCATTTGATTAATTTGTTTCATAAATCCTTTTGATTAAACTTTTTTTTGAGATAATTGTAGGTTATCACATGCAGTTCAGGTTAGGGTTAGGGTTAGGAATAATACAGAAAGATGCCTTTTACTCTTTACCCAGTTTCTCTCAATGATAACAGCTTTAAAAACTGGTGAGACAGCACAACCAGAATATTGATTCTGATAACATTTAGATACAGAACAGTTTCCTCAGTACAAGGAGCCCTCCTATTATCCTTTTATGGCCATGCCCACTTCTCTCTTCTGGTCCCCAAACTTGACCTCTAGCAAACTCTAGTCAGCTCTCAATTTCTATAATTTTATCATTTCAAGAATGAAATGGAATCATATAGGATGTGACCTTTTCACTTCACTTAATTCCCCAGAGAGTCATCCAAATTATTGTACATATTAATAATCTCTTCCTTATTTCCACGCTATGGATATACCAGAGTATTTTAACCATTTAACTTTTTAAGAATATCCAGTCTATGGTTCTTACAAATAAAGCTGTATGAACATTTGTATATATAATTTAGTGTGAACATAAGTTTTCGTTTCTCTCATATATATGCCCAAGAGTACAATAGCTAGTTATATGGTAATTGCATATTTAGTCCCATAAGAAACTGCCAAACTGCTCCCCAAACGGGCTGTACCATTTTATATTCTTACCACCAATATGACTGTTCTAGTGACAACATCCATCTACATTCTTGCCAATATATATTGTCACTATTTTTTGTTGAAGCCATTCTGATAGGTGTGTAGTGATATTTCATGTGATTTTAATTTGCATTTCCCTAATGGCTGATGATATGACATATACATGATATTTCATATATATATTTGCCTTCTGTATCTTTTCTTCAGTAAAATGTCTATTTGTGTCTTTTGCTCATTCTCTAATTGGATTTTTTATTTAATGCTGAATTTGGTAGTTCTTTTTTGCAAGCCCTTTATTAGATTTGTTGTTTGCAAATATTTTTTCCAGTCTGTAGCCAGTTCCCTAACAAGGCCTTTCACAGAACAGAAGTTTTTCATTTTGATGAAGTCCAGTTTATTTGTATTTTATGGATCATGCTTTTGGTGTCAAGTATAAAATCTATAGTCTATAGGTTCACCTCCTCCCTTTTTTCTCTTGCCGTTCTTTGAAGAAACTAGGTCAGTTGTCCTGTAGAATTTTCCACATTCTAGATTTTGATGATTGCATCCTCATGGTGTCATTTAACATGTTTTTCTATCCCTGGTATTTCTTGTGGACCAGAAATAATGAGGTCCAGAAATAGAGGTTTGACAAGTTAAAGTTGTGTTTTGTTTTCTGTTTTGATTTTTTTTTTTCCCCATAGAAACTTCTTGGAGGGTGATGGTGGCTAGTTTCTCTTGCATTAAATCAAGGGACTCTTAATGTCTGGTTGTCTCTTTCTATTATATTAAGGTTGTTAAGTGGCTTTTGGAATTGTCAGCCCAATCTATTCATTATAAACCTAGTTAATGGTTTTAGAAGCTAATGAAAATGATTTCTTGGATTCATTATTTCATTAAAAGTTGAAAACTGTGATAATTTTTATGTATTATTTGTTCTCTATTAGCTGAAATTATTCCATAAGTATTATCTCTCATCAAATATTTAGTTATGAACTGTAGTTTATATAGGAAAATTAGGATAAATTGCCAATACTTCCTGTTTACCATTTTCAGAGTAATGAATTGTCATTGGAATGTCTTTGTGTATTCTTTTAGTGGACAGAAGTACCTATTTTTAATATAAAGATTATGAGTTTATACTGATTTTTCCAATTTAAGATTATAGAATTTTTACTTGAAGTTTTTTATTTTATACTTGTATTTTTTCCATGCAGAAAAACTTGATTTCTAAGATAATTCTAATTAGTTATTTGCTTTATTATGGTTTCACAAATCTTATACCAACTTTACTACTAAACAGTAAGGCTTCTAAATGCAGTTGAAGATTTTTTTATATTATCTTTTGTTCTAGAATACATCTCATGAGAAATGTACAGTTCTAAATATTGTGTTTGAAAGTCATTTGAAGTAATTGTTTTCACTGGTTATGTAACCAACTTGACATATAACCAGACTTATTTATTTCCTTTTTCAATTGGGGAATTGCTTTCATCTTTGTTTAGTTTAATGTTATTTTTTAATTATAAAGAGATTATGTGGTTCCATTTCTTTTGCCCTTAAGTGAATAGATAACTTTTTAAAAGCTTTCAACTTATTAAAAAAGTTACCTATGTATGTATTTATATTTTTACCCATATGTCATATATACAAAAGTTAGCATACTTTATACATTGTTATATATATATACATACACACTTTAATGTACTTCTCTTTAATAAAAGTGCTAGCTAACATTTTAGGTGCAATTTTTAAGTTGAATATCCAGTTATAATTAGAGATTTTTATTATCTGGCAGGGGATTGGGAACACTTTTAAATGTCAGTATGCATTGGGGTGCCTGGCTGGCTCAGTCAGTGGAGGAAACAACTCTTGATCTTGGGATTATAATCAAGCCCCATGTTAGGTTCAGACATTACTTTAAAATAATTTTTTTAATAGCAATTAATATGGATATTCTACCCTTATCGTTGGAAACCAATCCTGTAACTCTGGAATAAGACCCACTGTGCATATGAAAAGATCTTGAGATAATTCAGTTTTGCCCTTGAAATAGTTGCTTATTGGACCATTTGCTACAATTTGAAGAACCAATTTGACTGTTAGTCTTCTGTTCATTAAATGAGAGTGCCATCTAGTGGGAGAAAGACTTTTAAACTGATAAAAAGTTTTTTCAAACTTTAGAAGAGTATTATGCATAAGGAATTATTACAACTATTATTTAAGGTATAAGAAGCAGAAGGAAGTAATCTTTCAGAGAGTAGCAAGCACACAATAGTTGCTTAATAAATGGTAGGTACTAGAATTCCTCTTGTATGGAAGATAGTGATCAAATGAAATAACAATGGAATAGGAGCTGCTCTGACAAATTGTTATATATATTTAAAATTTTATTTTTGTTTTCTGACTATATAATAATACATAGAAGTTCCAAAGTTCATCTTGTCTTTACCACTCAGGACCTACACAAAATCCCCCAACAAAATCTGTTACCGGTTTCTAGTATATCCTTCCTGAGAAATTATAATAAGTTATAAAACATATTATTGATACCCCTTGGCACACTCATTCCTTGAACAAATATTGTGTGGCTGCTGTGTGTCTGGCACTACTCTAGGTAGGATAAAGCAATGAACAAAATACATGACAAACCCCACCCTTGTATTTAGGGCAGGGTAAGCATATTTTGCATATTGTTCTGCACTTAGCTTTTTTCATCTTTTTTTTTAAATTTTTTAAAAATGTTTTATTTATTTCTGAGAGAGAGAGAGAGAGAGCGTGAGCAAGGGAGGGTCAGAGAGAGAGGGAGATACAGAATCTGAAACAGGCTCCAAGCTCTGAGCTGGCTGTCAGCACAGCGCCCGACGCAGGGTTCAAACCCAGAACCGTGAGATCATGACCTAAGCTGACTGAGCCACCAAGCACCCCTCTTTTTCATCTCTTAAATAAATTTCCCATTATGACGGTTGTAGCTTTATCCCACAAATTTTTTTATTCAACTCAAAATATTATCTCAGGATCTCTGCTTTGATCAGTGAATTACTTAGAAGTGTGTTGTTTAATTTCTAAGGGTTTGGCAATTTTTTAGGTATCTTTGTTTTATTGATATCATTTAATTCAGTTGATATCAAAGGACATACTGGTTATCATTCCATTAAATTTGTTCAGACTTGCTTTATGGCCCAGAATATGGTCTATTTTGTTGAATGTTCCACATTCATTTAAGTGAATGTGTATTCTGCTGTTGATGAATGGACTGTTACATAATTGTCAATTGGATCAAGTTGGTTGATAGTATGATTCAGGTCTTTTAAATGCATACTATTTTAAGTCTACTTGTTCTATTAACTACTAAAAGAATAATACAGTTTTTACCTGTGCTTCAGGAATTGTTTCTCTTTTCACTTCTGCCAGTTTTTGCTTCAGCTATTTTTATGTGGTTTGGAGTGCATATACATTAGAATTGTTATGTATTGTTGATAAAATTTGGCTTCTTTATGAAGTATTGTTCTTTGTCCCTGATAATATTCTTGGTTCTTTAATCTACTTTAGCATTTTTCTAATAAATCGTGTACTGTTCCAGACATGTTCTAAGCATTTACAGATTTGAGTGTATGTCCCTTTTGCTTTCTCCAGACTATTGTGTATTATATAACAAGGCATGTAAATCTTCCCTTTAATAAGTTGTGAAATACAACATATACAGAAGATTGCATAAGCTTACAGTATAAAAAATAGTTACGTAATGAACACGTGTACAGTCACCAGTCAGATCAAAAGATGGAAAGCAGCTGCCAAGTATGTTTTCAGCTTTTTTCAAACATCTTTATAGTCTGATTTCATCTTCAGATGTCTTTCATATATATTTTTTCAAACGTCAGTATCTTTTCATCTTTTAATTATATCTGTTACGACTTCTTTACTACCCCAGAGAGTTTACCACTCGCCTGGCATCTATGGTAATCATTTCCTTTCTTTTCTTTATGTTTTTGCCACTTTCATCAATATTGCCAGTATGCATAATTTGTTCATTTTCATTTCTGTATATTCTACTGTGTAAATATACAACAGTGTGTTTATTATCCTACAGTTGGTGGGCACTGGATCATTCCCAGTTCTTTCACAATGATGAATACTAATGCCATAGTATACTTTTACATGTATGCCGTTACACTCGTGTGTGCTTTTTTAGAAGTATATTTAGAGGTAGAATTGCTAGGTAACAGGGTGCAGTGCTCTTCTGCATTATTAGATACTTTTTCAAAGTAATAAGATTTTTCTTTATTGCTCCATAAACTTGTCAACACTGAACATTGTATGACTTCATAATTCTTGCCACTCTGCTGTCAGTAGTAGTTTCTCATTGTGTTTGAATTACTAATAAGTTCACCATCCCTGTATATGATTATTGACTATTTGGATTTTCTGTTTTGTGAAGAAATTGTGTAGAATTCTTTTGTCCATTTTCCTTTGAATTGCCTGTGTTTTTCTTAATGATTAGTTTTCTTTGTGGCAGGCAAGTGTGTGTGTGTGTGTGTGTGTGTGTGTGTGTATTTGCTATTTTTTCAAACTCACACTTGCCTTTTAGTTCTTTTTATGTTTTTTTGTTGAACAGAGGTTCTGAATTTTAATCCAGTCGAACTTATTAGCTTTTTTCTTCAGAGTTAGTTCTCTCCCCACTCCAGAATATGAAAATATTCTCCACAAACTTTATCTCTTTTTCATCTACATATTAGTCTTTAATTCACTTATATAGTTGTGAGGATAAAAATTGTCAGTTTTTGGAGGCAGTTTGATGATACAGATCAAAATTTTTTTTAATGTTTATTTTTGAGAGAGAGAGAGAAAGTGGGGGAGGGGTAGAGAGAGGAGACAGGATCTGAAGCAGGCTCCGAGCTGACAGCAGAGAGCCCAAAGCAAGATTTGAGGTGAGATCATGACCTGAGCTGAAGTCAGATATTTAACCAACTGAGCCACCCAGGCACCCCAATACAGATCAAAGTCTTAAATGTGCATGTCCTTTAATCCAGAAATTCTACTTTAAAAAATTTCTTAGCCAAACACATAAAACATTGAGAAGATATCTGTGTGTGGACGTGTGCGCGCAAACATGTTCAAAACATTATTTTCCTACCCGTTCTACAGTAAGTTAACGTAAAGGATAGATATTCTTGTTGCTTGATATCAGCAGCCACCTTGCATTTGCCAAGTATGTACACATAATATCTCTCAGTGATTGTAAGGAAAGTACCTTACCCAAAATGGTTTTACATAATTTTTTAAATCTCATATAACTTCATTAGCACATTTGTGATAAATTCATTAGCATTAGCACATTTTAAATTCAGACAGTCAAGGGATAGACTGAGGAATCATTGAAAAAACTTTACAATTCAGGGATTCAGTGTGTAAGACTATTATGAATGTAACAGTGAAATAAATAGAGGTTATATCATATCCTGTAAAAAACTTGAGAGGGGCATCTGGGTGGTTCAGTCAGTGAAGCTTCCAACTTTGGCTCAGGTCATAATCTCATGGTTCGGTTCTTGAGTTTGAGCCCCACATCGGGCTCTGTGCTACCACGCAGAGCCTGCTTCAGATCCTCTATCTCTGTCTCTCTCTGCCCCTCCCCTGCTTGTTCTCATTCCCTCTCAATACTAAAGAACAAAAAACCTTTTAAGTTTGGTACATTTTTAGCAGAGAGCACTGTAGATTAGGAGGAAATACTTACCTCATTACTTTTTTGATGTCTCTAGAACAGTAGTTTGCAGTGGTGAGAGTGTCTAGTTTTGTCCACCTGGAGATAGTTTGGCAATGAGAAATGTCTGGAAACATCTTAGGTTTTTACAGCGGGAAGCTTGGGAGGGTGAGAGACAGGAGGGAAGTGCCATTGGTTCTTGGTAGGTAGAAGCAAGGGGTACTGCTGAACGTCATACAATGGACAGGACTGCCGCTACAGTAAAGTTATGTGGCCCAAAATGTCAACATGCCAAGGTTGAAAAACCTTGCTTTAAAGTTCTCATTTGTATGCATTGATAATAATTCAACCTCTAAATGATATTACATTATAAAGGCCACCTGACCTAGTATGGGACATAAGGGAAGATTTTCCTTAAAAGGTGGCATCATTAAGAATACATTTTGTCACATGAATGTACAATAGATGCTTCCTTAACCAGCCTGTGTTTAATTCATCAAATTAATGATGTTCTTTATTCCTTTTTTTGTGTAACTTGCTAAATTCCATGTCTAACTGAACCCTTAAAGCTGATAAATTGCCTTTTATTCTACTGCTCTTGTTTTGCTCTTATTTTTTTTTAATGTTTTATTTATTTCTAGGAGAGAGAGAGAGTGAGCGAGCAGGGGAGGGTCAGAGAGAGAGGGAGTCACAGACTCTGAAACAGGCTCCAGGCTCTGAGCTGGCAGTCAGCACAGAGCCCGACGCGGGGCTCGAACCCACGAACCGCGAGATCATGACCTAAGCGAAAGTCGGACGCTTAACCGACTAAGCCACCCAGGCGCCCCTTGTTTTGCTCTTATTAGTTGTATTTCATGTTTACCAAGAGCTTATTGTGCTTGTTTCCCTGCTTTATGTAATATCAGTTAATATTAGTTATATCAGTTAATATAAACTTGTGAACAAGATTTAAAAACAGATTTCTGCTGAATAAAATAGTGAGTAAATCAGTTATGAAAGACTAAGTGGGAAGGTGGGAGTCACCGTATTCAGCAAGTCTCCACTTGGCAAGTACCCTTAGATTATTTTTTCTATCTTAAAATAGCCAAAACTGGGAATTACTTACAATCCATTACAAGTTGGTTTATGCAAGGAAGATTGTGAAGATTCTAATTGATAGATTTACCCTCAAAGAGTATTAGTAAACAAAACTATACTTATTTGTATTTTTTCTTAAAATGTACTGTTTTCAGTGTACAACAAACTAAGTCCCAATAACATTGGATAGCAACGCTATCTACAAGAAACTTTATAGAATTGAGAGTAGTATTGTAAAAAGGTGTCATGAAATATTTATTATGCTTTAGAAATATACTAAAAATTGGGGTTTAGATTTAGTAGCCTCACTTACTTGTTAGAAGTAATCTTTTATCTTTAGGTAAATTCAGTTATTGAGTATTTGTCACTAGACTTTCTATATTAACTCTTCATTTTATTTGTAATCTCTCCTGCCTCTTTTTTTAAATAGTTAATTCTGTGTATGAATGTATCCATAATTTGCACTTAAAAAAATTAGAGAAGACATTAGACTGAAGGTATCACAAGTCTCTTTTATCATTAATTTATCCCAAGAAGATATGAGCAGGAATTTTAAAAATAAGATTCCCATTTCAATGAATAATGTTAATATCTTAGTCCCAGATTTAATCTTGTGTTCCTATTGTAGTAATTAATTTTTGAAGTGTAAATGCAAATTTTAATTTTAAAAAGTAAATGTCAGTTTGGAAAGAAGAGTGCCCCATGAGCATCATGGGAGAAAATACTGGGTATAATTCTCTTCCAGATGGCACCCCTACAGGTGAGGCAGCAGCCTGTGAAATTACAGTCTGAATTACACTGCAGATGAGCTGAGCATTTGGAGCAGCGCCTTCTGATATCAGTAATAAATGACTTGGTTCAGAACCAAGGACAGTTCCCATGAAATTAAAGGCTATTCTGTCATGTAGGGAGCCTATAGTAAAATGAAGTTTAGAAAAGTGGAAAGTTGAGAAAAAGGACAACAGTTAGCAGTACATACATGAATCTTTTTATCTGCTAATATTTTAAACTAGATGTATTTATCACATAGATGTCATTTATTGGGTCTACATATATTCTAATATTTGCATTGATTTTCCAAACATAATTTTCATAATGGACAGTGGCTAAGAGCCAGTTGCCAACTAAGTTATCACTCTGAAATATTATAAATCATATACCTATTATAAATTCTAATCTTGTTTAATATGCTCTATGGGAAATTCTTCATTTCAAAACATTTGAGTCTTTATAAATACTAAATCTTATTTTCAATTAGGTAAATCAACTTAAGGTGCAACATAGAAGAGTTATACAGAACATGACTCTGTAGTTAGACACACCAAGGTTCAGATTCTGGCTCATTCAGCTGTTTCTGTGACTATGAACTTTTTTTAAGTTACTCAACATTGTAAGCCATATCAGTTAAATGGAAATAACAGTAAAATGTGCTTTAAGAAAGAATTAAATAAGTTAATCCTTATAAAGACACTTAATACAGTAAAATTCAGTAACTATTACTATTGCTATTTGAGAAATTTAATTTGAAAGCAAAACAGCATTTTAAAATAACCAGTTTTATTTTGTGCCAGATAAATGAAAAAAAGCAGATACTGTTTCATTTTAACAAATATAACAATGTATGTTATTAGTAACTCTGATTCTTTTATTCATTCAAAACATTTCTTACTGAGTTACTGCTGTCTACCAGCCACATTTTGTAGCCCTTAGGAATATAGCTTCATACAGTATAGATGGAGGCACCTGGGTGGCTCAGTTGGTTAAGTGCCCAGCTTTGGCTCAGGTCATGATCTCACAGTTTGTGGGTTCAAGCCCCGTGTTGGGCTCTGTACTGATGCCTAGAGCCTGCTTCGGATTCTGTGTCTCCCTCTCTCTCTGCCCCTCCCCCACTTGTCTCTGCCTCTCTCTCTCTCAAAAATAAAACATTAAAAAATAGAGAAATAAAGTCCTTGCCCCTCTTGGAGCTTACATTTTAATTTTAGTCAGAAGTTAAAATAAACACAAAAATATACAAGATTTGAATTAATGAGTGCACAGATGATATGATTAGGGAACTAACTTGTAAGAGTCAGACATATTACTGAAATACTCTAGCCAGAAGAACAGTTTTCACCAAATCCTTAATTTTCTTAATGTGAACACATTAATAAAAGAGCTTTGTTGCTTAGTCTTTCTTTTGTAGGCAAGTATTTTCTTCTCTGTGAATTGTTGTGTTCCTGGCAGTGGGTAAACATCAATGTAGAGTTGCTAATGTCCACTTAATTAGGTTTTTTTTAAATGATTCAGGCTTAAGAGCTGTATTTTTTATAAATTTAAGTGTGCTGTTATTAATCTCTTGTGAAGATTATCTGTCCCAGGTGTGCGGGTTGTTCTTGTTCTAGAGGCTCCTTTAAAAAGTCTTTGTTCATGTGGTTAAAGAATATTGTATTTTTCCTGTCAGTTATTTGTGCACAGAACAAATAAGTAAGTGAGAACAGTTTTGATTTAGAATGCTGTCATTAGGGCAGAATTCATGTTGTTTCACTCGAAGCAGTAATAAAGTATTTTATGTGCTAAGCACTGTGCTGAGAACTTGACTCTCCCTGCTTCTCCAGTAGTTGCGGGATAGGCTCTAGAAGAAGGACTGACTCAAACTGACATTGATCCTTCACTCATGATACCAGTAGTGGTAAATTTTCTTTTCACCCATACTGTGATTATCCTTTCATAGCAGAGGATTTCATTACTGGTCTCTAAAATCTGGAGTACTCCAAAGCTGTATTCCATGAACATAGAACAACAGTAGTTGTGCAAGGTGTTGATAGATGTACTATATGAAAAAAGAAAAAGAGGTTTGTAGTAAAAAGTGGGTAACACATGGTTAGGGTATGTTCAACAATCTTCATTACTATAACACTTTCCAGAACTATTAAAGCATCTATGTTTCTTAAAGATTATCTCCCTTCCTTTTTTTTTTTTTTACTTAACAAAAGAAAAAGTCACTAGGCAGGAAGCCCTTTGGGAAATGGTGTTCTAGATCATGATTTCTTAACTTTAACCCTATCAACATTTGGGGCTAGACAAGTGTTTGTTGTGGGGGGAGGGGCGGCTTCCTGTGTATGTTGTAGCATGTTTGTCAGTCTCTTGGCTTTACCTATTAGATGCCAGTAGCACCCTACCTTCCCCCGCTACCCTGCCCCACCAAGTTGTGACAGTCAAAAATGGCACTAGACATTGCCAGATGTCCTGCGGGCGAGGGCAAAATTTAGTTGAGAATCACTGTCTAGATTATTAATATTGCAGTATTCCAAGGAGTTAGAGGGTATTTTAACAATTTCTGTTTCAGACTCTCCTTTTAATGAGGAAGAAATAATAGTCTAGAAAGTGGAAGCACAGATAAAGAAGGTTCAGTACATCAACCATAATAAACTTTCTAGGTCCACTTTATACCCTGGCCTGATTTTCTAATAATTACTTGGAGAATTTAATACACAAAGTAATTTCAAACTTTCCAGAAAAGTATATGGCAGAGGTGAAAACAAACAAACAAACAAAACATACCTTTTATAAAAAGAGTATCCCAGATATTTAAAATGTTACATATGAGGATATTGATTGTGCATTTCTAAAATCCTTTTCTTTCATGTTTTTTATACAGGGCTATTTTCTTCTTTTTGAGTCTATGTTAGATTCTGTCCTTTATGCAAAGAACAAATACTTGGCAAAAGGAGGATCGGGTGAGTATAAAATTCTAGTTTTAATAATGTGATTTTAGTCTGGCAGAACCAAGTGAACCTTTGGATTTCAAATAAACTATGCATGACTGAGAAAGTTCCCAATAGAAATGAAAGATGTTTCAATTAGACGAAGCTTGAAGACAGTCGTTTACTATACTGTTGATAGTAGAACATTGTAGAAGATACACAGGACTCTAAGTTAATGGTATTCTCAAGAATGCTTCTTATAAAAATGCTAAGGACTAAGGACTAGGTTTGAAAGCTATTTGATATTGAAATCAAAATCTAACAGAAACTCCTTTTAATTTTTAATCCTTTTGACATTTAGTTCTTTTTTTTTCCTTTCCAATAGAGCATTTCATACTAGGTTGGAAATTACATACTTTACTGGCAGATTTTCCATGACTTCATTAAATATATAAATCTGTCATCTCTGTGATTTAATGAGAACATTTAAAAATCCACTGGTTTCGGGGCGCCTGGGTGGCTTAGTCGGTTGGGCGTCCGACTTTTGCTTAGGTCATGATCTCGCGGTTCGTGGGTTCGAGCCCCGCGTCGGGCTCTGTGCTGACTGCCAGCTCAGAGCCTGGAGCCTGTTTCAGTCTGTGACTCCCTCTCTCTCTGACCCTCCTCTGCTCACGCTGTCTCTCTCTCTCCTAGAAATAAATAAAAATAAAAAAAATAAATAAAAAAAAATCCACTGGTTTCTACTAAGTTTTTAAAGTGCAACATAGGCAATCAGGATTTTTATGTTGGGTATACTGGATTTTTTTTTTTATCGGTTCTTTTTATTGGATCCCTATAAATTTGGAAAGCTTTCTCATATTAACTCTGTATATATGAAGTGAAATTATGTTTTTATAAGCCCTCTGCTATGAACATTATATACAAACAGTCCTTTTCAGAGCAGAGATCATGTCTTGTTCCTCTTGGATTCTTCAGCGAGCTCCGCAGCTCCTGGAACATAGATGGAACATTGTGTGAGTTTATTGAATCAAATCATTAAAACTGAATTGAATAGCCTCTATCTCCCTTTATTCACCTCTCCCTGCACCTTCACTTTCTCAAAGCTTCAAGATCGTCAAATGGTTGCCATAGTCAGTACAGTTGATAAAACTGCTATATAAAAGTAGATTAAAATGAGACATTTTGAAGTAGTGACATAAAGCACTTAATCATACTCATGCCTCCTGCCCATCCATATTCTATGAAATCACTTTGGCAATTATGATACAGTAAAAATCAGTGAGACCAAAACATAGAGCACAGAAAATTCTCCAGCACAATAGAATTCTTTTGTAATAGCTTTTAAATGGATTGTGTTTCATTTTCAAAATGTTCTCATTTATTTTATTACTATATTTTCTGCAAGCATTTCAAGATGTGTTCCTGATCTCTGCCATGAATCTGGCTAGAATTTTTAGACTACTCTACCCTACAAAAATTAGCTATATCTTTCTATAATTTCAGTGGCTTTTTTAAAAAATGACTATTATACATAATGACTGAAAGTAATGTTATCTACCATTTGTGGATTGTCTACTAGCTGCCAAATACTATACTTTTTTTTTTATATTATTATATGTGTAATCCTCACAATAGCCAAAGGTGTCCTAGAGGATACACATTACATGGTTAACCCTTGACTGTTGTTTTTTTTAAATCATGATCTGCCAATTCCAGTATTCATGTTCTTTTCAGCATCCCTTTTTGTTTCCCTATTAAAATGAACTTTATTAAATCCGATTCTTGCTTTGGAGTTCTAGGGAAGATTCTGTTTCCATACCTCCCTGAATGACATCCATTGAACGTACTGAAGGACTGACAGCAATTTAATACATTTAAATTGACCTCTCGATGAAATTCATTAAAAACTTATACCATGAAAATAATGAGGTTCTAGTTGAGGAAACAATAGCAGAGTATTTCCCATCATCAAGGATGAAGTGGAGGCTCATAACTCTAGTTCTTTTCTTGTTTTTATATAGCTAATATTAACATTGAGGTAATCTGGAGGCATATTGAAGAGAGGTCAGCATTTAACTGCCTGGACTAGTGCTAGTGAATATTACTTGTTAGCAGAATTAAAAGAAAAGAAGCAAAAATCAGAAATGAGTAACATAAAATAGCCTATTTAGCTTACTTTGTGTTTTGAGTGTGCCTTGATGAATATAACCAATCATGTACGTGCTGGTTTTCCTTTTGCAAAGTTTTATTTATGTTCAGTAAACCTTTCTAAGCAATTACTAGTGCAAAGACTTTGGAAAGAACTATTGAATTATGAGAGAGGGAACATATTGAAAATTCATATAAGCATAAAGAGACCACAAGTTTATTTTTACATGATTTTTGGTTCAGTTTATATATATATATATATATATATATATTTGGTTCAGTTTATATATGAATATAAATATATATTTA